>NC_139998.1:29326880-29565605 GCF_964263955.1 Coregonus lavaretus | reverse complement strand
TGCACCCTCTACAACTACTGTGATTATTATTTGAACCTGCTGGTCATCTATGAACATTTGAAAATCTTGAAGAACAATCTGGCCTTAATGGTCATGTACTCTTATAATCTTCACGGCACAGCCAGAAGAGGACGGGCCACCCCTCAGAGCCTGGTTCATCTCTAGGTTTCTTCCTAGGTTCATGCCTTTCTAGGGAGTTTTTCATAGCCACTGTGCTTCTACATCTGCATTGCTTGCTCTTTGGGGTTTTAGACTGGGTTTCTGTATAGCACTTTGTGAAATCTGCTGATGTAAAAAGGGTTTTATAAATACCTTTGATTGATTAAAATTAACACTCAGTGTGGCCAGTTGTATGGCTGAGTCGTTATGGTAATGCTTCTGAAATAATATTTTTTCATTCATTTTCTATTGAGCAAGAAGAAGAACAATAAGATGATCAAGAACAATAAAATGAAGAGAAAATGTACCGAACCCTAAAGAGCTGGGTGCAAGGATAGGATTGGATAGGGTGGCCGATTTATCCTAATCCTAAAGTGACTGATTCCACATACTGTATTTCACAATGGTTTTCAACAGGGATTTATCGGATGGCTTAGAGCCTGTTGTTCTGTGTTTATAATGAGGTACTGCTCCTCCATCTCTTCTCCCTCAATCTGTCGTTGTACAGACAGGAAATAAGAATGGAACTTTGTTTCCGCTTTTTAATGTCTGTCACATATGGCCAAGTCTGACCAGAACTAGGCAGTTTACACTAAATGACTGTGGCCAAGGACTGTTTTTGAACATTTGATAGTGAATCAACAATGTCGGGTGGGCACCTCGAATGAAAAGTCACCCTCATATCATGGTGGGCACATCCACTGAAGTACTTATGCTAGTCAGTTTTCTTTCCACTGTAGCTGACTTTATTGGAGAAAATATCATTCAGAATTCAACATACAGTAATTATCTTTCAATTAAACACTGTTAAGGAGAAGTACAAGCAGGGAACATTTTATATTTCTCCTTGTTGGTTGTTGATTAGGGTTAGCTGCAACTTCATGTCAATCACTGGTCAGTGACATCCTAATGACCGTTCCAACAGGAAGGTCAAAGTATTTTCTGGGAATCAGAGTGATAGCTAGTCGTGGTATAAGCAGAGTAAAACCTCTCTGGGATGTAGGTTATATAGAAACAAACCAGCTGGATCACATGGGCTTATAGTCATCGTTCATTGTCATAGTATGACACAGCCTGTTAATTACAGTGGTGGTTTATTCCGTCTGTTTTAACCCCCAGGAGGTAATCCCTGACCCTGGCTGTGACCCACACTCAGACTGTTGAAGATGAAGATGCAATGTTCATGTGCACGCACCACACATGCACAGACACACATGCACACAGGCAGAAGATCTCAGCAGTAGCTCTGTGCCACCTAAGTATTCCTGAAAGCCTGTCAGGAAGCCAAAACATCAGAGCAACATCCACACCCAGTTCCTGCCCATATTTTGTATTCTACTTTATAAACTGGGTGGTTCGAGCCCTGAATCCTGATTGGCTAACAGCTGTGGTATATCCGACCGTATACCATGGGTATGACAAAACATTTATTTGTACTGCTCTAATTACGTGGGTAACCAGTTTATAATAGCAATAAGGCACCTCGGGGGTTTGTGGTATATGGCCAATATACCACGGCTAAGGGATATGTCCAGTCCCTCCAGGCACCTCCTCTGGCCTTTTTGCTTAAGTTTATATCTCTCTCCTTCAGACATAAACATACACTAAACACAGACAAACCTGACACACACACAAAAATGAGTGTGTATTTTTCTCGCCATAGAGTGGTAGCTTGATGGTTTTTAGGATTTAATTTTTGTTTCTAATCTGCCCGGCACAACCTTATAGTGAGTGACATGGCACAGAATGCACATTCTATATCTTAATTCTCTCCCACTCTATGTACTTCCTCTCTCTCTGACTTCCTCAATTCATCGCTCTCTCCTCCTCTCAGAACACAGAACAAACTGATATTGTAGCCTACACTACTGTAAACACCACAGTATGGCTTTGATTGAATTAATCTCTAAGCAAATGGATGTCCTTCTGCTCATCCTCTCATGATGGCACAGTCACAGTAGAGGAACAAACTACAAGTAGCATGTTGTTCTGCATATTGTTTGGTAGGCAAATCTAACAGGACATAAAACACATTTTGATGTTGAGAGTTCCTCTTCTCCTTGTGTTTGGAGGTGAGAAAAAATGTGTGCGCGTGCAGGTGTGTGTACGTATGTGCATATGAGAGACAGATAGAGAGAAACAGAGGAGTCTGAGAATTTGGGAGTGAGAGATTTCACGCTTTATCTTTATCATTCAAAGGTGTTACATACCAATTTTAACATGTGATTTACTCACCACACACACAGACTGTACACAATCACATTATTTTATTTGAGGAGACTAGGTACCAACTCTGCACAGCTGTACATTAATCATTGGTGATATAACCTCTCTGCTCTGGACAGAACAAAAGCTCCCAATAGAAGATTTCCAACTTACTGCAAAGAAAATAGATTAAAAGCCTAGAAGGTAAACACAGACACACACACACACACACACGCACGTACACACACACACACACACACACACACGTACGTACACACACACACACACACACACTTGTGGTGTACTATAGGATCTGGCATCGGACCATCTGTGTGCCTCAAAATAAATAAATCCTCCTTCACTTCATCACCAGAACCACTCCTCCTCTTCCTCCTCCCAAATCCACTGACTAATGTTGGTCCTTTGAGCGTATGGCTGTCCGTGTTCGTGCATGTGTCTTGCTCTGTGTGATCTCATTACTCGAGTAGTCCCCTCTGTGTGTCTACCATTTGATCTCAATGGCCAATCACAATCATTCTCTAACAAGAGGGTGGTCCTTACTCAAACTAGGGTTAACCTGGTCAGAAGTTTTTGACTTGGTGTCGTATACCAGGAAGACTCCTTCCAAATTATTTAATTAGATACAAGGAAATGAGAGGGATCCTATATGGATGGTGTTAAGAGATAGATGGGAGGTATTGAATATAGTTGAAGGATGGGACTAATAACAAATAACAACAAATAATAACAAAGATAGCTAATAATGTAAGCATACTGTGTCCATAATAAGTATATAGGTTGTATGTTGGGAGCTTTTGGGAAAGAGCACAGTTAGAAAGATATGGCATATAGAAGCAAACCGGATGGACATCATGAAAATGATCGGAGAGGTTGAGAGTAGAAGAAGTTCAGGAGCAAAAAAAATATATATATATATACAGTGGGGAGAACAAGTATTTGATACACTGCCGATTTTGCAGGTTTTCCTACTTACAAAGCATGTAGAGGTCTGTAATTTTTATCATAGGTACACTTCAACTGTGAGAGACGGAATCTAAAACAAAAATCCAGAAAATCACATTGTATGATTTTTAAGTAATTAATTTGCATTTTATTGCATGACATAAGTATTTGATCACCTACCAACCAGTAAGAATTCCGGCTCTCACAGACCTGTTAGTTTTTCTTTAAGAAGCCCTCCTGTTCTCCACTCATCACCTGTATTAACTGCACCTGTTTGAACTCATTACCTGTATAAAAGACACCTGTCCACACACTCAATCAAACAGACTCCATCCTCTCCACAATGGCCAAGACCAGAGAGCTGTGTAAGGACATCAGGGATAAAATTGTAGACCTGCACAAGGCTGGGATGGGCTACAGGACAATAGGCAAGCAGCTTGGTGAGAAGGCAACAACTGTTGGCGCAATTATTAGAAAAGGGAAGAAGTTCAAGATGACGGTCAATCAACCTCGGTCTGGGGCTCCATGCAAGATCTCACCTCGTGGGGCATCAATGATCATGAGGAAGGTGAGGGATCAGCCCAGAACTACACGGCAGGACCTGGTCAATGACCTGAAGAGTGCTGGGACCACAGTCTCAAAGAAAACCATTAGTAACACACTACACCGTCATGGATTAAAATCCTGCAGCGCACGCAAGGTCCCCCTGCTCAAGCCAGCGCATGTCCAGGCCCGTCTGAAGTTTGCCAATGACCATCTGGATGATCCAGAGGAGGAATGGGAGAAGGTCATGTGGTCTGATGAGACAAAAATAGAGCTTTTTGGTCTAAACTCCACTCGCCGTGTTTGGAGGAAGAAGAAGGATGAGTACACCCCAAGAACACCATCCCAACCGTGAAGCATGGAGGTGGAAACATCATTCTTTGGGGATGCTTTTCTGCAAAGGGGACAGGACGACTGCACCGTATTGAGGGGAGGATGGATGGGGCCATGTATCGCGAGATCTTGGCCAAAAACCTCCTTCCCTCAGTAAGAGCATTGAAGATAGGTCGTGGCTGGGTCTTCCAGCATGACAACGACCCGAAACACACAGCCAGGGAAACTAAGGAGTGGCTCCGTAAGAAGCATCTCAAGGTCCTGGTGTGGCCTAGCCAGTCTCCAGACCTGAACCCAATAGAACATCTTTGGAGGGAGCTGAAAGTCCGTATTGCCCAGCGACAGCCCTGAAACCTGAAGGATCTGGAGAAGGTCTGTATGGAGGAGTGGGCCAAAATCCCTGCTGCAGTGTGTGCAAACCTGGTCAAGACCTACAGGAAACGTATGATCTCTGTAATTGCAAACAAAGGTTTCTGTACCAAATATTAAGTTCTGCTTTTCTGATGTATCAAATACTTATGTCATGCAATAAAATGCAAATTAATTACTTAAAAATCATACAATGTGATTTTCTGGATTTTTGTTTTAGATTCCGTCTCTCACAGTTGAAGTGTACCTATGATAAAAATTACAGACCTCTACATGCTTTGTAAGTAGGAAAACCTGCAAAATCGGCAGTGTATCAAATACTTGTTCTCCCCACTGTATATATAATAGAATTATTGTAAAATTAACTGTGTCCATAAGGTGTAGATAGTAAGTATAGACCGGAAGTAGAGGCCTGGGCATTGTTGTTCACTAATTTACTCCAAGTAGGGAAAGGATGGCGGGGTTGAAAAGTAATAAAGGGGAGTATATATATAAAAAACATGGGGGATTGGAAGTGATGCAGACAATTACATTGATAGAAGATACAATCTATCTGCAATATTAAGCTGATCCATCCCCCCAGAGGAAAAAAAATTAAAAATTTAAAAATTCAAAAAAGGAAATGAGAGGGATTCACAGAGAGGAACATGAATACAGGAGGAATTGAGAAGGAGGGGAGGAAGAAAGGGAGAGAGGAGAGAAAAATATGATATTAGAAGAGTGTTTGCCAGCAGAGATTGACAGTCCCACCTTGAGACATGGGTTTTGTTGACTTGTTGGGTTCCAAGAAGGATATTTTTTTGTTTTATTAGGATCCTATTAGCTACTGCAAAAGCAGCAGCCACTCTTACTGGTGTCCACACGAAACATAAAACATGACATAATACTAAAGATTTTTATTTTCTGTCACTTCCAACGGGAGCAAATTATTCATAGTGAGCAGAACAAGCAAAGAGGTGGGCAGAGCCAAGCACGCGCTTGAGACTTCCTATTGGTGCGTTTTATCATGTATTTGCATATTTCCATTAGGGAACACTTACTCTCTGAAGTGCAAGTGTGCAATAACTCAATTGGCCCTTGCACTCCTAAACAACACACTTTTTTAGAAACTTCGGCAAAGGGTAAAGTCAACAAAACTTAGTCCACTCTTTTAGTTTTGGGAACAGAAAACTGTATTGAGATCAAATGTTTCATGGATGTGAAAATGTGCAGAATGTCGGCCAAAATCCATCTCGCTCCATCTTCTCCCACTGCCAGCAACTGGGCTTCCTCTCATCACCATATTTGGTGGTGAGTGGAAATGCCAACCGTATTCTTCAGATTTCTACATCTGGTGAAACATCTGGCCCATTGTTCTATTTGTGAAAGTACATAACATTAATAGACAAGTACAGCACAAGGACAGAACTACATACATTTAAAATAAGAATACACGCTTTCATACTTTTATGCCTTAGCATTCCCTGCATCATGTACTCATTATAACGGCAATACTGCAGCCATTCATTTCCCCATATATTGCGATCCTTTACTCTACTGTTACAATTGCTTTGTTTACCTGCTGGAAAAAAACAGCATAGACCAGCATACATTTCAAGCTGGTCAATGCTGGTCTATGCTGGTCAGTGCTCGTCAGATGCTGGTCAAGCTGGTCTGACAGCATGGTCTAGCTGGTCAAGCTAGACTACTATTAGTTACTAGCTGTTAAGTTACTGTGAATTTTACAATAACTTACTGACAGCTCGTTGCCAATTCATTAACGGAAAGTTCACAGCAACTTCCAGGCAACTAACTTCCATTAAGTTACTGTGAAATGCATAGCTACCTCTTAACAGTGCAGCTATTTAATGACACATGCTCTTACAAACATTGTAGCACTGACAGTGTTCAAAAGGTGCTCAACCTTTGACAACATAACTGTCACACCCTGACCTGGAGAGACTGTGATTCTCTAGGTAGTTTGGTCAGGGTGTGAAACTCTATGTATTGTATTTCTATGTTTGGCCGGGTGTGGTTCCCAATCAGAAGCAGGTGTCGCTTGTTGTCTCTGATTGGGGATCATACTTAGGCAGCCAGTTTTCCTGCCTGGCTTGTGGGATCTTGTTTGTGTTCCTGTTTGGCTTGTTTCGTGTATAGCCCATAGGACTTCACGGTTTCGTAGAATTTGTTATTTTGTCTAGTGTTTATCTTCATTAATAAACATGTACGCATACCACGCTGCACCTTGGTCTGACCCGTCTCTCAACGATCGTGACAGAAGATCCCACCAAACATGGACCAAGCAGCATGCCCAGGAGCCACCCTGGACACAGGTGGAGGAGCAGAGATCATGGACTTGGGGGGAGATAAGAGAGGATCTGGCCAAGCATATGGAGGCCCTGAAAGGGATGAGGGTGGAGAAGGTGAGTATAGCCGATAAAGGACCCTGGGCGAAGGAGGAGGCCCAGGTAGGAGAGAAATGGCGACTTAAAAGGACGCGGTCACGAAGAAAGCCCGAGAAGCAGCCCCAATAATTTTTTTTTGGGGGGGGCACACAGGGTGGTTGGCGGAGCCAGGGTTCAGAGCAGAGCCAACTCCCCGTACTCACGCTAGGAAGCGTGTGACCGTGCAGGCTCCGTGTTATGCGGAGTGCGCCGGCACAGTCCAGTGCGTCCTGTGCTAGCGCCACGCATGTGCCGTGCGAAAATGGGCATCCAGTCAGGACGGGTTGTGCCGGCTCAACGCTCCTGGTCTCCAGTAAGCCTCCTCGGTCCAGCATATCCTGCGCCGGTTCTACGTACTGTGTCGCCAGTGCACGTGCACAGCCCAGTGCGTCCTGTGCTAACGGGGGGGGGGGGGGGGGGGGGGGGGGGTACTGTCACACCCTGACCTAGAGAGACTGTGATTCTCTAGGTAGTTTGGTCAGGGTGTGAAATTCTATGTATTGTATTTCTATGCTTGTTTTGTGTATAGCCCATAGGACTTCACGGTTTCGTTGATTTTGTTATTTTGTCTAGTGTTTATCTTCATTAATAAACATGTACGCATACCGCGCTGCACCTTGGTTTGACCCGTCTCTCAACGATCGTGACAATAACCATCAACAACTTAAACTGGTACAACACTACCACTGACAGTTGGCACAAATACACATATATTAGACCTTGCCCCCAAATATGCTAATGAGCCCCACAGGTACATTGCCCCCTGCTACATTTCAAAGTTCAGTGATGATTGTACCTTATATTCTAAATATTATGTCGAAACATTTACCATTATACTAGATTATGCACATATGTATCCTAAAAGGAACTAACCAGTACCATGTGAGTTTCATATGTGTACCTCTGAACGTATCTTGTATGGTACCTTGTATACCTTTGACCTTTTTGTACCCCAGGGAATAACACTGTACCTTAACCGTACCCTAATTTTGAGAGTGTGGCTATACACTCACCGGTCAGTTTATTGGGTACACCCATCTAGTACTGGGTCGGACCCCCCTTCTTACCTCCAGAACAGCCTGAATTCTTTGGGGCACAGATTCTACAAGGTGTCGGAAATGTTTGTTGCTCAATTGGTATCAAGGGACCTAATGTGTACCAGGAAAACGTTCCCCACACCAGTAATCCACCAGCCTGTACCAGGCAGGATGGGTCCAAATCCTGACTCTGCCATCAGCATGATGCAACAGGAACTGGGATACGTCGGCCAGGCAATGCTTTTTCACTCCTCAATTGTCCAGTGTTGGTGATCACATGCACACTGGATCCGCTTCTTTTTGATTTTAGTTGATAGGAGTGGAACCTGGTGTGGTCGTCTGTTGCAATAGCCCTTCCGTGACAAGGATCGACGAGTTGTGCGATCCGAGATGCTGTTCTTCACACCACTGTTGTACTGCACCATTATTTGTCTGTTTGTGGCCCACCTCTTAGCTTGTACAATTCTTGCCATTCTCCTTCGACCTCTCTCATCAACGAGCTGTTTTCGCCCACAGGACTGCTACTGCCTGGATGTTTTTTGTTTGTCGCACCATTCCCCGTGAACCCTTGACACTGTCACAGGAGGTTGGAGGACGGGCTCGTGGTAATGGCTTAAGTGGAATCGGTGGAATGGCATCAAATACATCAAACATATGGTTTCCATGTGTTTGCCATTCCATTTGCTCCATTCCAGACATTATTATGAGACGTCCTCCCCTCAGCAGCCTCCTGTGTACCTGATGGTTCTTCACAACCATCCCAGCAGTAAAGAACCCTTCCTGATATGCCAAGAAAAAGTGTGGTTGCACATATCACCCTCACCTCTGACAGAGAACCCCTCAATAACCTTTTTTTTTGTATGTATGCTGGTCCAGCATGGTCTAGCTGGTCAAGCTGGTCTGCAAAACCACACCCATCATTATCATATTTCCCAGCATGCTCTATTGCAGTTAGATTTTTTTAAATTGTTGGTTTCAAAATCTGTGTTTTTGCATGTACATTGATTGATTACACAAAGATAAAGAACATACATTTTTCTAAACTAATCCAATCTGTTAGTTGGACTTTTGCACCCATTACTGAAATGGTTGTGCCAGTTTAAATGGTTTGGTAGTCTCATTTACTCATCTTTCTAACCCTGGCAGTCATTCTGAATGCAGATTGTGGGTCAATAAAAGTTACAATTGTTGGATATCCTCACTCAGAGGCTGGATTCCAATAGGCATTAGACATCAGTTTGCAAACCAGCATAATGTGACTTGATGCTGGTTTTGTGGGCGACCAGCATATGCTGGTGACCAGTGTCCAAAACACAGCAAAAACACAATGAAGGCTGGTACCCAGCAAAAACAAAGCGAAGGCTGGTCTATGCTGTTTGTTTCAGCAGGGTAAGCAGGTCTTGATATCCTGATATCCTAATCTCACAGCACCAGTTGTTCTGTAAACACCAGAGAGAATCTCACAACATCAGGAACCATCCGTGTCCTTGCTTCTTCCGTTTGACATTAGCTACCATGTTTTGCTAAATCCCCCTGACGTGAATAAAGCTACCTTCTTTCGCCAAATTCCCCTGATGTGAATATAGCTACCTTGTTTCACTAAATTCCCCTGACATGAATAAAGCTACCTTGTCATCTACAGTTCCCGCCCGCAATGGGTTTCCTGGGGTAACATGTAATCTCTTGCGTATGGAATTGCACCGAAGTATCACTCCTAATGTGATGGCAGTAACCTTGAATTATATGGAGTTGCACCAAAGTATCATTCCTGCTATGTTCACCTAACGTGAACGCAGCAACCTTGAATCGTGTCCTCCTGCTAAAGTTTCAACTTAATGGTTTCCAGACAAACAAAAAGGTGTAAAGGATTCACACTCAAAACGTAATGGTTTCCACCTCAGCAATTTCAATTTTATTTTCCCTACACCACATTCACATAGCAGTGCATATGCTTAGGTTTACAAGTTATTTAGGTCAGTAAGGGGAAAGGCGTTGTGTTGTGAGGTGCTGTTTTATTTGTTTTTTTAAAGCTAATTTTGCTGTTTGCTTGAATGATTTGAGATTGCAGGGAGCTCCATTGGATCATGGCTCTATAAAATCCTGTGCGTTGCTTTGACTTCGTTTAGAATTTGGGCACTGTGAATAGACCCCTGGTAGCATGCCTGGTGGGATAAGTACAGTGGCTTGCGAAAGTATTCCAACCCCCTTGGCATTTTTCCTATTTTGTTGCCTTACAACCTGGAATTAAAATTGATTTTTTTGGGAGCTTGTATAATTTGAGTTACACAACATGCCTACCACTTTGAAGATGCAAAATATGTTTTATTGTGAAACAAACAAGAAATAAGAAAAAAAAACAGAACTTGAGCGTGCATAACTATTCTGCTGGAAAGTGAACCTCCGGCCCAATCTCAAATCTCTGGAAGACTGAAACAGGTTTCCCTAAAGAATTTCCCTGTATTTAGCGCTATCCATCATTCCTTCAATTCTGACCAGTTTCCCAGTCCCTGCCGATGAAAAACATCCCCACTGCATGATGCTGCCACCACCATGCTTTACTGTGGGGATGGTGTTCTCGGGGTGATGAGAGGTGTTGGGTTTGCGCCAGACATAGCGTTTTCCTTGATGGCCAAAAAGCTCAATTTTAGTCTCATCTGACCAGAGTACCTTCTTCCATATGCTTGGGGAGTCTCCCACATGCCTTTTGGCGAACACCAAACGTGTTTCCTTATTTTTTTCTTTAAGCAATGGCTTTTTTCTGGGCACTCTTCCGTAAAGCCCAGCTCTGTGGAGTGTACGGCTTAAAGTGGTCCTATGGACAGATACTCCAATCTCCGCAGTGGAGCTTTGCCGCTCCTTCAGGATTATCTTTGGTCTCTTTGTTGCCTCTCTGATTACATTTACATTTACATCATTTAGCAGACGCTCTTATCCAGAGCGACTTACAGTTTGTGAGTGCATACATTCTTTTTACATACTGGCCCCCCTTGGGAATCAAACCCACAACCCTGGCATTGCAAACACCATGCTCTACCAACTGAGCTACATCCCTGCCGGCCATTCCCTCCCCTACCCTGGGCCAATTGTGCGCAGCCCCATGGGTCTCCCGGTCGCGGCCGGCTACGACAGAGCCTGGATTTGAACCAGGATCTCTAGTGGCACAGCTAGCACTGCGATGCAGTGCCTTAGACCACTGCGCCACTCGGGAGACACATTTAATGCCCTCCTTTTGAGTTTTGGTGGGCGGCCCTCTCTTGGCAGGTTTGTTGTGGTGCCATATTCTTTCAAATTTTTTAAAATGGATTTAATGGTGCTCCATGGGATGTTTAAAGTTTCTGATATTTTTTTATAACCCAACCTTGATCTGTACTTCTCTACAACTTTGTCCCTGACCTGTTTGGAGATCTCCTTGGTCTTCATGGTGCCGCTTGCTTAGTGGTGATGCAGACTCTGGGGCCTTTCAGAACAGATGTATATATATCAAATCAAATCAAATCAAATCAAATTTTATTGGTCACATGCGCCGAATACAACAGGTGCAGACATTACAGTGAAATGCTTACTTACAGCCCTTAACCAACAGTGCATTTATTTTAAACAAAAAAAGTAAGAATAAAACAACAACAAAAAAGTGTTGAGAAAAAAAAGAGCAGAAGTAAAAAATAAAGTGACAGTAGGGAGGCTATATATACAATAGAATAAAGTGACAGTAGGGAGGCTATATATACAGGGGGGTACCGTTGCATAGTCAATGTGCGGGGGCACCGGCTAGTTGAGGTAATATGTACATGTGGGTAGAGTTAAAGTGACTATGCATAAATACTTAACAGAGTAGCAGCAGCGTAAAAAGGATGGGGTGGGGGGGCAGTGCAAATAGTCCGGGTAGCCATGATTAGCTGTTCAGGAGTCTTATGGCTTGGGGGTAGAAGCTGTTGAGAAGTCTTTTGGACCTAGACTTGGCACTCCGGTACCGCTTGCCGTGCGGTAGCAGAGAGAACAGTCTATGACTAGGGTGACTGGAGTCTTTGACAATTTTGAGGGCCTTCCTCTGACACCGCCTGGTATAGAGGTCCTGGATGGCAGGGAGCTTTGCCCCAGTGATGTACTGGGCCGTACGCACTACCCTCTGTAGTGCCTTGCGGTCAGAGGCCAAGCAGTTGCCATACCAGGCGGTGATGCAACCAGTCAGGATGCTCTCGATGGTGCAGCTGTAGAATTTTTTGAGGATCTGAGGACCCATGCCAAATCTTTTTAGTCTCCTGAGGGGGAATAGGCTTTGTCGTGCCCTCTTCACGACTGTCTTGGTGTGTTTGGACCATGATAGTTCGTTGGTGATGTGGACACCAAGGAACTTGAAGCTCTCAACCTGTTCCACTACAGCCCCGTCGATGAGATATACACTGCGATCATGTGACATTTACATTTTAGTCATTTAGCAGACGCTCTTATCCAGAGTGACTTACAGTTAGTGAGTGCATACATTTTCATACTGGCCCCCCGTGGGAAACGAACCCACAACCCTGGCGTTGCAAGCGCCATGCTCTACCAACTGAGCTACAGATCATGTGACACTTAGATTGCACACAGGTGGACTTTATTTAACTAATTATGTGACTTCTGAAGATAATTGGTTGCACCAGATCTTATTTAGGGGCATCATAGCAAAGGTGGTGAATACATATGCACGCAGCACCTTTCCGTAATTTTTTTTTAACAAGTTCTTTTTTTCATTTCACTTCACCAATTTGGACTATTTTGTTTATGTCCATTACATGAAATCCAAATGAAAATCTATTTAAATTACAGGTTGTAATGCAACAAAACAGGAAAAACGCCAAGGGGGATGAATACTTTTGCAAGGCACTGTATGTCTGTCAGAACTGTATGTTAGCTGAATGAATAGACTGTTTGGAATTTTTTACATATTAATATTTCTTACAAAAACAAGAAGTGACGCAGTCAATCTCTCCTGTACTTCGAGCCAAGAGTGTTCGGAAGGCACATTGTTGACATTAGCCCTCTGATTACAGTGAAGGACAAAACGCACAGCTCTGTTCTGGACCAGCTGCAGCTTTCCAAGGTCTTTCATTGCAGCACCTGACCATATCATCAGGCAGAAGTCAAGATATGATAAAACGAGAGCCTGCAGGACTTGTTCAAATCAAATCAAATTGTATTTGTCACATGTGCCGAATACAACAGGTGTACAGTGAAATGCTTACTTACAAGCCCTTAACAATGCAGTTAAGAAAAAAAAAATTGTTAAGAAAGTATTTACTAAAATAACCAACAAATAAGTAACGAGGCTATATACAGGGGGTACCGGTACAGAGTCAATGTGCGGGGGCACAGGTTAGTTGATGTAATATGTACATGTAGGTAGAGATAAGGTGACTTTGTATAGATAATACAATGCAAATAGTCCGGGCAGCCATTTGGTTAGCTGTTCAGGAGTCTTAGTGCTTGGGGGTAGAAGCTGTTAAGAAGCCTTTTGGAATTAGACTTGGCGCTCCAGTCTGGTTGTTTGGTCGAGTGTGGTGTTAAGAATTCTGAGCATCTCTTTATCACAGACAGACCTCTCCCTATCTTTACAACAATTGAATCAATATGCCTTGACTATGACAATTTGCAGTCTAAGAGGTTTAGTCTGCTCAACAGCCACATCATTCATTACCAGATTCAGCTGAGGTTTTAAATTTAAGGAGTGATTTGTACCAAATACGATGCTCTCAGTCTTCAATATATTCAGGACTAGTTTATTACTAGCCACCCATTTTGAAACTGACTAACTCTTTGTTTAGAGAGTTGCAGTGATTTCACTAGCTGTGGCCACTGACGTGTATGAGGTTGAATCTTCAGCATACATACACACAGGTCTGGTTTAAGGCTAGTGGTAGATCATTAGTACAATAAAAAACACTAATAGGGATAGTTCAATCCAAAAAGTATTTCTAATGTTTTCGTATGTCAAAAGTGGTGTAATGTTGAGATGAATCAATGTGCCTCTCTGCTGTGTTGCTATCCAGCTCTCCTGGTAAAGAACTACAGCATCAGAAAATTAAACAGAAAATCAGCAGCGGTTTGGAACCAGAAGGAAAACATACAAGATTGAGGATTTTTCATTTGCTGTGTAGTTCAATCTCCTGGTGGCGTGATTGCTCACAGAGCTTTACACACGGTACTCTGCGTGTTTCTACTTGTTAAAATACTCTCTTGCCTAGACAGTGTTTCCCCCCCCTTTTTTTAATTTAGTCAAATATAAAGCTTTGCAATCAAAGCCTAAGCACTGGTGGGGGCTTAGCTAAAATAATTAAAAAGCTGGAGAGAGCATTGAGCGAGAGACAGGAATAGGCATCTTTCAGAAAGAGAGAGAGATCCAGCAAAACATAAAATCAAGTTTGTTTGCTGCTTGAAAAATAAAGAGATTAGAGGCAATGGCGGTGTCTGAAAACGTTATTAGCTGTCATACCCTTGCTTCCGTCCTTGTTTTCTCAATTCCTTTCAAATCTCATTGGAGGAGAGGATCCAGGAGGTTCCTCTCTCTGACCTACTCCTCCAATGAGATTTGAGACAGCTAGTAACATTTTTACAGACAGCCAATAGATTCAGCTTTCTGACTCCCTGCTGTCCTCTCCTGGTTTTGATAAAGCAATTTGTTCTTCTCTAAAAGGTGACCACAACCTTTTCTGTCCCCTAACCAGCCCTCAAAAGGTTACAAGGGAGTTTACCAAGAAGTCATAACTTTTCAAATAGATAATAATCCACATAATGTTGACTTTACTTTAGATCTACATAAATTATCTCCACCATCTCATCTCAAGTTGAGATACATCATGCTGTCACTGTAAGTAACAGTTGCTTTTTGCATTTCAGAAAATGTTACCCTCATTATTTTCCTTTAAGTTTTAACTTTACATTTACACAAAAATGAGTCATCAAATTTGATTCTTGATGACAATAACACTTATTTCTGTAATTTCTTTAAATGTATCAGATTTACAGTAATTATGATGATTGTTGTTGGTATGTGAAGATTGGATACAGGTAGTGTTAAGGCAAAGGAATTATCTTCACAGATGAATCACAACTACAATAGAACCCAGGATAGAGGGGTTCAGTAAATGTGGTCTGGACTCTGTGGAGAAGGGTCATTGTGTCAGAGACGCTGTAGAAGGACAGAGTTCCTGCACTGTGGTCCAGGTACACTCCTACTCTGGAGGAGGGGGCGACAGGGATATTAATCTGTTTACTAAAGTCTATATCAATACCCCACTGATTCCCATCTCGTGCCAGATCGTGCCTGAAAAAGCAGCGATCCAAATGACATACCAAACACCAGGACTTATCATTGTTCCCAAACCAACACGCTGTTCCACCCTGCCTCTTGATCCCTTTATATGAGACTGCTATAGTAACCTCGTCCCCACTCCACTCTACCTCCCAGTAGCAGGCTCCAGACAGACCCTCTTTACACAGCACCTGGTGCCAAATCTTAAATCTTTCTGGATGGTGAGGACGTGTGATCTGGTGCTCACGACTGTATGCCACCTTTGTGTTCCCTTCAGACAGATACAGACGTTGAGTTGGTGTGTTGGGATCCAATGTCAGCTGGCAAGAATCTGCAAATGAGATAAAAGCTATGGTGAAGATGAACTCAAGGTGTCAGTGTGTATTGTTGAATTAAAAAACTGTTTGTGTTTAACTCACATTTCAAGAACTCTTCTCTGGTCCTCGGCCCAGGGGGTTGGAAAATGTGAAGTCCTGACACTATGAAGACAGAGAAAAATCAAATATGACTGGTCATGCCATAACCACACAGGAAGTCACAGGTTGAATAACTGAATGGTTCTCCACTAATCACAGCAGCGTGTCCTTGGTCCCAGGTGAAGGGAGTTGACACTTTATACTTGATGACTTCTAAGCCAAGTTTGCCATCAGAACTGAAGAGGTCACACCATGGGACTGCCAGATACTAAATTAAGAGTAAACTTCATCCATTTAGGACACACTGCTGTGCAATTCAAATGCCCTATCTGGAACATCACCATCGGCAATTTATTGAATCCCATATGTTAATGTGGTCTAAGAAGACGTGTCCTTACTTTGTACAGACATCTTAATTATCTCCCCAGCACAGATATCTTCAAGTCGGTTTCTCAGCTCAGAGACAGATTTCATAACATCCTCAAAGGAGACGTGATGGTTGATAGTGATGCTGCATAAGGCCTCAGATCCAGGAGGCACACAGCGAGACTGGAAACTCTACATCCAAAGACCAGGAAACAAGGAAAATATGATTGAGAAACACAACTTAGTTTAAAGTTTTATTTGATTTAGTCGTACAGTGGGGAGAACAAGTATTTGATACACTGCCGATTTTGCAGGTTTTCCTACTTACAAAGCATGTAGAGGTCTGTCATTTTTATCATAGGTACACTTCAACTGTGAGAGACAGAATCTAAAACAAAAATCCAGAAAATCACATTGTATGATTTTTAAGTAATTAATTTGCTTTTTGTTGCATGACATAAGTACTTGATCACCTACCAACCAGTAAGAATTCCGGCTCTCACAGACCTGTTAGTTTTTCTTTAAGAAGCCCTCCTGTTCTCCACTCATTACCTGTATAAAATACACCTGTCCACACACTCAAACAGACTCCATCCTCTCCACAATGGCCAAGACCAGAGAGCTGTGTAAGGACATCAGGGATAAAATTGTAGACCTGCACAAGGCTGGGATGGGCTACAGGACAATAGGCAAGCAGCTTGGTGAGAAGGCAACAACTGTTGGCGCAATTATTAGAAATTGGAAGAAGTTCAAGATGACGGTCAATCACCCTCGGTCTGGGGCTCCATGCAAGATCTCACCTCGTGGGGCATCAATGATCATGAGGAAGGTGAGGGATCAGCCCAGAACTACACAGCAGGACCCGGTCAATGACCTGAAGAGTGCTGGGACCACAGTCTCAAAGAAAACCATTAGTAACACACTACGCCGTCATGGATTAAAATCCTGCAGTGCACACAAGGTCCCCCTGCTCTTGCCAGCGCATGTCCAGGCCCGTCTGAAGTTGGCCAATGACCATCTGGATGATCAAGGGGAGAAGGTCATGTGGTCTGATGAGACGAAAATAGAGCTTTTTGATCTAAACTCCACTCGCCGTGTTTGGAGGAAGAAGGATGAGTACAACCCCAAGAACACCATCCCAACCGTGAAGCATGGAGGTGGAAACATCATTATTTGGGGATGCTTTTCTGCAAAGGGGACAGGACGACTGCACCGTATTGAGGGGAGGATGGATGGGGCCTCCAACACTCTACTCAGCAAATTGGATGTAGTCTATCACAGTGCCATCCGTTGTCTCCAAAGCCCCTTACACTACCCACCACTGTGACCTGTACGCTCTTGTTGGCTGGTCCTCACTACATGTTCGTCGTCAAACCCACTGGCTCCAGGCCATCTATAAATCACTGCTAGGCAAATCCCCGCCTTATCTTAGCTCATTGGTCACCATAGCAGCACCCACCCGTAGTCTGCGCTCCAGCAGGTATATCTCACTGGTCATTCCCAAAGCCAACACCTCCTTTGGCCGCCATTCCTTCCAGTTCTCTGCTGCCAATGACTGGAACGAATTGCAAAAATCTCTGAAGCTGGAGACTTATCTCCCTCAATAACTTTAAGCATCAGTTGTCAGAGCACCTTACCGATCACTGCACCTGTACACAGCCCATCTGAAATTAGCCCACCCAACTACCTCATCCCTATATTGTTATTTATTTTGCTCTTTTGCACCCCAGTATCTCTATTTGCACATAATCTCTTGCACATCTAGCATTCCAGTGTTAATACTATTGTAATTATTTTGCACTATAGCCTATTTATTGCCTTACCTCCATAACTTGCTACATTTGCACACACTGTATATATATTTTCTGTTGTATTTTTGACTTTATGTTTTTTTACCCCATATGTAACTCTGTGTTGTTTTTATCGCACTGCTTGCTTTATCTTGGCCAGGTCGCAGTTGTAAATGAGAACTTGTTCTCAACTGGCTTACCTGGTTAAATAAAGGTGAAATAAAAATCGCGAGATCTTGGCCAACAACCTCCTTCCCTCAGTAAGAGCATTGAAGATGGGTCGTGGCTGGGTCTTCCAGCATGACAACGACCCGAAACACACAGCCAGGGCAACTAAGGAGTGGCTCCGTAAGAAGCATCTCAAGGTCCTGGAGTAGCCTAGCCAGTCTCCAGACCTTTTTTTATTTATTTCACCTTTATTTAACCAGGTAAGCCAGTTGAGAACAAGTTCTCATTTACAACTGCGACCTGGCCAAGATAAAGCAAAGCAGTGCGATAAAAACAACAACACAGAGTTACATATGGGGTAAAACAAAACATAAAGTCAAAAATACAACAGAAAAAAAAAATATATACAGTGTGTGCAAATGTAGCAAGTTATGGAGGTAAGGCAATAAATAGGCTATAGTGCAAAATAATTACAATTAGTATTAACACTGGAATGATAGATGTGCAAGAGATGATGTGCAAATAGAGATACTGGGGTGCAAATGAGCAAAATAAATAACAATATAGGGATGAGATAGTTGGGCGGGCTAATTTCAGATGGGCTGTGTACAGGTGCAGTGATCGGTAAGGTGCTCTGACAACTGATGCTTAAAGTTAGTGAGGGAGATAAGTGTCTCCAGCTTCAGAGATTTTTGCAATTTGTTCCAGTCATTGGCAGCAGAGAACTGGAAGGAATGGCAGCCAAAGGAGGTGTTGGCTTTGGGGATGACCAGTGAGATATACCTGCTGGAGCGCATACTACGGGTGGGTGTTGCTATGGTGACCAATGAGCTAAGATAAGGCGGGGATTTGCCTAGAAGTGATTTATAGATGGCTTGGAGCCAGTGGGTTTGGCGACGAATATGTAGTGAGGACCAGCCAACAAGCTGGTCCTCACGCTGGGAGCTGAAAGTCCGTATTGCCCAGCGACAGCCCCGAAACCTGAAGGATCTGGAGAAGGTCTGTATGGTGGAGTGGGCCAAAATCCCTGCTGCAGTGTGTGCAAACCTGGTCAAGACCTACAGGAAACGTATGATCTCTGTAATTGCAAACAAAGGTTTCTGTACCAAATATTAAGTTCTGCTTTTCTGATGTATCAAATACTTATGTCATGCAATAAAATGCAAATTAATTACTTAAAAATCATACAATGTGATTTTCTGGATTTTTGTTTTAGATTCCGTCTCTCACAGTTGAAGTGTACCTATGATAACAATAACAGACCTCTGAATGCTTTGTAAGTAGGAAAACCTGCAAAATCGGCAGTATACTTGTTCTCCCCACTGTATGTACGGGATACACATGGTATACACCATCCAACAAAATGCTTACTTGCAAGTTCCTTCTAGACCAGTGGCTTAGCGCAGTTTCCCCAACCCCAATAAACTGCTGTTTTAGAGCCAATTTCCTGCTATTCTACACATCTTGCCGTGAGGCTGAGAACTTTTTTTGCAGTTTTAAAGCCAATTCCCCCCCCCACACAAAATGCTTATGACGTGTTCATTTGCTTTCTGGTGCTATGTTGTGTGCCCCCCCCCCCCCCCCCTCCCCCCTTGCGGGGTCTGCAGGGATGTGTGCGAGTGTTCTCCACAATACAATAACAAATAATAAAATATACGAATATAAAGTGAATGGCTCAGTAGAACTGAATAAACATTTTAGCATAAGTATAATACATGAAGGCACAATTTATAAATTAAAGATTAAATTAATGTAATTAAAGATTTCCCTTTAGGAGCGACACCTGCTGCAATGGACAGAGAGGACAGTGATGTCAC
This sequence comes from Coregonus lavaretus, assembly GCF_964263955.1. NCBI lineage: Eukaryota > Metazoa > Chordata > Actinopteri > Salmoniformes > Salmonidae > Coregonus > Coregonus lavaretus. The sequence goes on along the minus strand of NC_139998.1, from coordinate 29,545,728 downwards.
CTGGAGGAAATGGATGTGATCCTCTGTGTGTGAAAGCTGCTCCAGCTCAGCCTCTCTCCTCTTCAGCTCAGCCACCTCCTGCTCCAGCTGCTTCAGGAGTCCTTCAGCCCGACTCAAATCAGCCTTCTCCTGGGCTCTGATAAACTCCTTCACCTCAGAGCGCCTTCCCTCAATGGAGCGGATCAGCTCAGTAAAGATCTTCTCACTGCTCTCAACTGCTGCCTGTGCAGAGCGCTGTTAGGACACAGAGAGAGGCATTTTAATCAGCCCATTCACTCAGCTCTCACCAGAACTCCAGACAGCCTGTTCCCCACAGCTACTTTCTGCACACGCCACGGTCAGTGTGAACCGGAGTGACTTGACACAATGCTGGATAAACAAGATGTAACGTTAGCTACAAACAAAACTGAGTTAAATGGTTCCAGTCTGCCGTGAAGCATTCATCCATGTATACCGGTAAGAGTCTAGCTACATTTTCAGATATGTTTCTAATTTTGTCAGAAAGCCGTTTTCATTGCAAGTTAAAGCATACTGTTAGTTAGCTAGCGAACGTTAGCTTGCTGGCTCGCTAGCTAACATTATGTGTATGATCTGTGTAATAATATTATTTGAATCAGAAATCCATTTGCATTGCCAGTTATAGCCTAATGTTAGCCAGCTAACATTGAACCTAGTTTGTTAGCTTTAGCTACCTGCAGATTCATACTACAGCTATGACAATGTTTGTATTGGTAGTAGTATGAGTTAGGATTATGCCAGTTCATTGTTTAGCTAGCTAACTACATGTCTAACCAAAAGACTCCACGTCGGCCGGATTGTTACCTGACCCATCAAATTAGCCAGGTGTGTCTGGGGATGATTACGGCCATCTATTGTATTTCATGAATATGTGTCTAGACCAGGGTTCTTCAATTCCGGTCCTGGAGGGCCGAAACACCTATGTTTTTCATCCTCTCCTTCTAATCAGGGGCTAATTCAGACCTTGGACACCAGGTGAGTGCAATTAACTACCAGGTAGAAATAAAAAACAGAAGTGTTTCGGCCCTCCAGGACCGGAATTGAAGAACCCTGGTCTAGACAATAGTGACCCATCCACTTAGTTAGATGTGGCTGGGGGTTGGTTATATCATTTCCTTCACATGACCCATCAATTTAGACAAGTGTGTTGGGTAAGCGTCATCTAATAATGATAAAATATTTTCTAAAATATTTTGAATCAGGATACTTTCTGTTTTTGATATTGCAACTATGCAAGTAACCCCTTCACTGTACCGTTTACACATTCTGTATCCTGAAAGGTGATCAACTTTCAACATTTACATTTTAGTCATTTAGCAGACGCTCTTATCCAGAGCGACTTACAGTTAGTGAGTGCATACATTATTTAATTTTTCATACTGGCCCCCTGTGGGAAAGCAGAATTACCTTCCCATTGTTCCTCAACTGCAGTGTATGATATGCCATTTTCTAGCTCTGTCTCCACTTTTATCCAATGTAAAAAAACACTATTTCAAATGTTGCTACATAGACCGAGGCGGTCAGTCACAAATGGTCAAAACTCACCTTGAATGACTTCACAGCCTGTCTCACCTCTTGCATCTCCTGCTCTCTCTCCTTGATTCTCTGCTTAGATTTCTCACCCAACTGCTTCTGTAGAGAAACAAATGCCATTCCATTCATTATTGTTCTGTTCTACTGAATGTTAGTCAGACTATGGCATGTTAATGTCTTATGAAGGAAAAGGGTTACGTAGTGTTATGTGTATGTTTTCCTGTTTTGCAAGTTCATACATGAAATTCATCCTTGATCAGATGCAAATATTGTACATAGGGACCATTCATTGTTTTAGTATTTTGTCATTCTTCATATTTAAGCAAGTGAATTAAGGTTCTTACTTGGATTTCAGCTATTTCGGCTGCAGCAGAGACTGTATCATGGCCTTTATGTTTATCCAACATACACAGATAACAGATACATTGCTGATCTGTCCGGCAGTAAACCTCCAGTAGTTTGTCATGATGAGAGCAGATCTTCTCCTGTAGTTGTGTGGAGGCTTTGACCAGCTTGTGCTTCTTAAAGGCAGGAGATTCATAGTGAGGCTGGAGGTGAGTCTCACAGTAAGAGGCCAGACACACCAGACAGGACACGACAGCTTTGAATTTTCTCCCAGTGCAGACGTCACACTCAACATCTCCAGATCCAGCATAACAGTGAGCAGGAGGAGCAGCTTGGAGTTTTGTCTTCTTCTTCTTCTTCTTTTTTGTATTTTCTTCAGTCAGGGTTTTCAGCAATTCAGCCATAACTGTGTTTCTGTTCAGAACAGGCCTTGGGTTGAAGGTCTTTCTGCACTGGGGGCAGCTGCAGACAAGCTTCTGGTCATCCTGATCCCAGTAGCCTTTAATACAGTCCATACAGTAGCTGTGTCCACAGGGAATAGTCACTGGATCCTTCAGTAGCTCCAAACAGATCGAACAACTGATCGAGTCCATGGCTTCTGCCATTTTGAAACACATAAAAAGACTGAGCTTCAGAGATACATTTAGTTTCTAGTTTGCCGAGTAGGAGTGGCTTTCACAGACCTATAACATTTCACTTCCTGGATCTGTGAACTCACATCAGATACCAGGTATGGCCAGCAGAGGACATAAGTGGTGCATCATAGCCAGAGAGAGAGAACTTTCTTAGGTTGCATTGTAATTGAAATTGTCAACTGTAGAATTACAGTTACTAGAACAGCCATGCCCAGTCAAGTCAACGTTCCAGGACAGTTGGACCGGCAGCCATCAACTAAACTGACATTACATGTGCCACATCAGATTGCATATAATTTATTTAAATGATGAAACCAAGAATGCAAACAACTCATTGTCTATGGCCCTTGTCTAAGATAATATCTAACAGAATCAATCCCTTTTAGTGAAATGGACTGCATATTTTAACAGTAGTGCACATGTTGTGCATTCACCAGTAGTTTGTATTACTGTTCTCATAAAATAATGATGTTAAGTGTATCAGGTTGAAACAGATTGTATGATGTTTATGGACACACAAAGTCAATGAGTGTAGATACAATGTTTTGTTTCTTTACTGTATTGGTACCAGTATCCTCACAGATTATCCATAACCAGGACCAATCCAGAGTAGAGGGGTGGAGTAAATGTGGTCTGGACTGTGGAGGGTCATTGTGTCAAGAGATGCTGTATAAGGACAGAGTTCCTCACCTGTGGTCCAGGTACACTCCTACTCTAGAGGAGCAGGCGACAGGGATATGAGTACTGATAGTATTGTGCCTGAAAGAGCTGTTAGACAGACCACAGCCCAGGACTAATAATTGCGTCGAAAGCTAGCATCCACTCAGTCTCCTCTCCTGCCGATCCCTTTATAAGGGACTGCAACTTCAACCTTGCTCCCACACCTCTACCTGCCTGTAGCAGGTTCCAGACAGAGCGTCTTTACACAACAGCTGGCAGTTTAAGTTAAATCTGTCTGGAGTGTGAAGATGGGACTCAGCATTTTCACTCTTGGTCACCTTCCTGTTCCACTCAGACAGAAGCAGATATCTGTTAGCTGTGTTGGGGTTCAATGTGAGCTGGCAGGAATCAGATTTCTCTCCCCAAATTGAATAATGTGTGTGGCAGGGTAGTGAAAGTGTATTTATAGTTGTGTGTAGATGTTAACGCACATTTCAAGGACTCCTCACTGGTGTTGGGTTCAGGAGGTAAAACAACCATCTTTGACACCCCCTCACTGTCCTCCACTATTGCCTGTAGTGAGTGATGTTAGGACACAGAAAAGAGAGTTCATTACAACCAATTCAACTAAACAAATAACTAGCAAACAACTTAGTTTAGTACTAGTTTAATTTATTTGCACCAAAGAAAACAAGTGATGAACAACAATACAGATAAAAACAAATACATAAAAATAGCAGCGTGCAGGTGTGGTTGGAAGCCCAAGGGCTTATATGAAAACCACACCACAAAAAAAGGAAAAAAAGATACATAAGCACAAAAATAAAAATAAAGGTTTGTTAAAAACCTACAGACAGCATTTTCCTTGATGGCCAAAAAGCTCAATTTTAGTCTCATCTGACAAGAGTACCTTCTTCCATATGTTTGGGGAGTCTCCCACATGTCTTTTGTCATTTTTTTCTTTAAGCAATGGGTTTTTTTCTGGCCACTCTTCCGTATAGCCCAACTCTGTGGAGTGTACAGCTTAAAGCGGTCCTGTGGAAAGATACTCCAATCTCCACTGTGGAGATTTCCAGTTCTTTGTTGCCTCTCTGATTAATGCCCTCCTTGCCTGGTCCGTGAGTTTTGGTGGGCAGCCCTCTCTTGGCAGGTTTGTTGTGGTGCCATATTTTCTTCATTTTTTAATAATGGATTTAATGGTGCTCCGTGGGATGTTCAAAGTTCAAGATATTTTTTTATAACCCAACCCTGATCTGTACTTCTCCACAACTTTGTCCCTGACCTGTTTGGCAATATCCTTGGTCTTCATAGTGCCGCTTGCTTAGTGGTGTTGCAGACGCTGGAGCCTTTCAGAACAGGTGTATATATACACTGCGATCATGTGACAGATCATGTGACACTTAGATAGCACACAGGTGGACTTCATTTAACTAATTATGTGACTTCTGAAGGTAATTGGTTGCACCAGATCTTATTTAGGGGCTTCATAGCAAAGGGGGTGAATACATATGCATGCACCACTTTTCCGTTATTTATTTTTTAGAATTTTTTTTAACAACTTATTTTTTTCATTTCACTTCACCAATTTGGACTATTTTGTGTATGTCCATTACATGAAATCCAAATAAAAATCAATTTAAATTACAGGTTGTAATGCAACAAAATAGGAAAAACGCCAAGGGGGATGAATACTTTTTGCAAGGCACTGTATGAGTATTTGTAGATGAAAGTGCATAATTGCCTATCCCCCCCCCGCCATGAATTGAACTGTATGAACTGTAACTTATCCCATGAACTGTATCCACATGTTTTTGTAATATTGTTTGTGATTTACATTGTATGTATTTATGCATTCATAATAATAACAATCATCATTTGCAATATTGGAATTATGGGTCTTACTCCTTGGTACAATTAGCTAAGTAAACAATTTTAACAGTGTTTAGACTACAGCAAAGCTTGGCGAGAACTTAATTCGGGTGCATCTATTTCAGATTTTGAGAATGGATAAAATGTTATATTGTTCTTTCTCTAATAAAGTAGCAGATTTTAATCTCAGAGTTGATCCCAACAGCAAATATGTCACCTTGCCATACTTTTCAGAAGAAATGGTTGGAAGAAGCAGGACTAAAATGGAGATGCAGCTTGTTCTGAGAGAGGTTGGGGATGGGGAGAAAGACAGACCATTAATCCAAGCCAATTCATAACCTATAAATTAAAGGTAACCTTCATGATCAATACAGTATGCTGTTGGGTATACAGCAGTTATACAGCAGTTGTCTGGATTATGTAGCCTAAATAAGGCCTTGTTGCCTCATTACCTAACAAATTGATTATTCAAGGAAAGCCATTCAAGATATCCTGAGCCATGTTAATCTGTGACCAGCTCCTCCAGAGAGGACAGACATTTTTAAGACAAACTGAGACAAGCTGGTAGAATCTACAGTCTTCAGAAAGTATTCACACACCTTGATATTTTCCACAAATGGATTAAAATTAGATTTTGTGTCACTCACTGGCCTACACAAAATACCCCATAATGTCAAAGTAGAATTATGTTTTTAGATTAAAAAATTAAAAATTAAAAAATTAAATAATAGCTGAAATGTCGAGTCACCCCTTTGTTATGGCAAGCTTAAATAAGTTCAGGAATAAAAATGTGCTTAACAAGTCACATAATAAGTTGCATGGACTCACTCACTCTTTGTGCAATAATAGTGTTTAACATGATTTTTGAATCATGAACTACCTCATCTTTTAAATCATTGAGCTACCTCATCTCTGTACCCCACACATACAATTGTCTGTAAGGTCCGTCAGTTGAGCAGTTCATTTCAAACACAGATTCAACCACAAAGACCAGGGAGGTTTTCCAATGCCTCACAAAGAAAAAAGCAGACATTGAATATCCCTTTGAGCATAGTGAATTTATTAATTACACTTTGGATGGTGTATCAATACACTCAGTCACTACAAAGATACAGGCGTCCTTTCTAACCAAAATGTCGGAGACAAAGGAAATATTTCCAGAGTTTAATGGCTGAGGTAGGAGAAAACTGAGGATGGATCAACAACATTTTAGTTACTCCACAATACTAACCTAAATGACATAGTGAAATGAAGTAAGCCTCTACTTAATAAACATATTCCAAAACATGCATCCTGTTTGCAATAAGGCACTAAAGTAAAACTGCCAAAAATGTGGCAAAGAAATTAACTTTATGTCCTGAATACAAAGTGTTATGTTTGGGGAAGATCGAACACATCACTGAGTACCACTCTTCATATTTTCAAGCATGGTGGTGACTGCATCATGTTATGGGTATGCTTGTCATCGGCAAGGACTATGGAGTTATTTTGGCTAAAAATAAACAGAATAGAGCTATGCACAGGCAAAATCCTCAAGGAAAACCAGGTTCAGTCTGCTTTCCAACAGACACTGGGAGACAAATTCACCTTTCAGCAGGACAATAACCTAAACCACAAGGCCTAATATACACTGGAGTTGCTTACCAAGACGACATTGAATGTTCCTGAGTGGCCTACTTAAAGTTGGCTTTAATCGGCTTGAAGAATCTATGGCAAGACTTGAAAATGGCTGTCTAGCAATGATCAACAACCAACTTGACAGTTTTAATTTAAAAAAGAATGTGAAAATATTGTACAATTCAGGTGTGAAAAGCTCTTAGACTTACCCAGAAAGACTCACAGCTGTAAACATTGTCAAAGGTGATTCTAATATGTATTGACTCAAGGGCATGAATACTTTTGTAAATTAGATATTTCTGTATTTAATAAATTTGCTAACATTTCTAAAAACATGTTTTCACTTTGTTATTATGGGGTATTGTGTGGATGGTTGAGCATTTTTAAAATCCATTTTGGATTCAGGCTTTAACACAAATGTGGAATAAGTCAAGAGGTATGAATACTTTCTGATGGCACTACGTTGAACGTAGAAGTGAAACTAACTACTACCCACATCACAGACTTCCTTATAACCATTCCTGTCCTTCTCTGTGCTCTTGTTTACTAGTTCTTTATCACGACTCAACTCCTTCATAAATAAACTGAGGTATAGCAATTGGGTAACTGTAGGACTAATTCCTTTCTTTCATTCACTACATTCAAGAGGAACTAAATATTAATTATCTGGAGTTAGGAGAGTCCTACAGTTAGTTACCCAGCAGCTACCTCAGTATATTCATAAAGGAGTTAAGTTGTAAAGATAGTTACACTGACGGAGACTACTGGATCTATGACATATAATACAGATCTTAAGAGTAAACTTGGAAAAGGTCATTTAAAAGTGATTGGCTTTATCACCCATACGTAAAAATGTATGCACACATGACTGTAAGTTGCGTTGGATAAAAGCGTCTGCTAAATGGCATATTATATTATATAAAGTAGTGGAGGTGGCACAGGAAGTGAACTGTTGAACCAATCAATTCTCTAACACAGTAGGTTGTTCTCAGTTGAACTTCAAACATTTCAAAACTGAAAACAAGGCCTTATTTTCACATTTTGAAGGGAATCACATTCATTTAACCAAAATGTCCTTTATTGAAACAGAAGATGGTACATTGAGACCTAAAATACTGACATGTGACTGACTAAAAAGTACACTTCGTCCAGCCTCTGCTCCATAGTGTTAATTACACTAAAGAAACCCTGTGGGCGAGGCGAGCATAACATTTTAAAAATATCCTAAGAGGGAAAACAGAGGATTTGAGAGAGCAGAGGACGAGTCATTTCCAGACACATTACAGGAGATGGAGACAACTCAAAACTAACACAGACAGAAAAACAACGAACAGAATTGAAGGGTTTTGGTTAACATTTTAACTCATTTTCATTAGGAAGTGATTTGAAGTTCAATTCATGATTTGAAAAAAACCTTTACAGCAAACAATGAGCAATTTCACTTCATCCACTGATCGGACTGCTCTCAACTCGACTTTACACATGTACAAACTACATGTGCCAATAACAATAAACCTTCAGTTTAGTTTGTGGACTGTAGATTGTCAGCAAATAGTAAAAATACATTACATAGCAGTTTTACCAAACTAACACCAGGTAACATAAAGTCATACAAAATATAGTTCTGAAAATATATTTAGGATTTTATCAGACAGTATAAAGTGAGGAAGTGCACCAGAGAGTTCATAAGAAAATATGATTTATTTAAACTATGGTCATGTATGATGTGGTACCCAGTCAGTCTGGTGAAACATGTTGCTCCGATGGTGCTTTGGGACTATGATGACTATGCAGTAAAAAAAAAAAAACAGACAAAGTTTAACATCAGCATACATACATTATTGGAAAACAACATGGTTATTCACCTGCATGTAGGAGTTTCAAGCTATATTTAACCATCTGAAAAACACTAATACAATGCCACTTTCTGAGAGCAGTATTTGAGCTTTAGGTCTAAGTACGCAGCAAATGTTTTCACCCTAGGGTAAATAAACAATTGTCAAGAAATGTGTGTGTGTGTAACGTGACCAGGCCTGAGTTGAAGTAGACCATCGTTACTGTAAAAATGTTATGTTTGTGTGTCCCCATCTGTGTTACCTGTGTTGTCTGACCAGGTCAGAGTTCAGGTAAACCACAGTAGCTGTGATATCGTCTCTGTACATGCGTGCCAGGTCCTCAGGCAGAGCCAACATGGATGCCAGTCTCTCCTGGCAGAGCTCTCCATACTGCCCGGTGCCCAGGGCGTGTCTGATGAGGTGTGTGGCAGCGTTGGAGTCCAGGGTGGGCATGGCACGGGCACGGCGTTTCAGCAGCAGCTCTTGCATTTGGCCCAGGTTCAACTGTCTCTCAGTGGGGGAGACGGGAGACTGCAGAACGACAATTTACTACATTCAAAATTATATATGCACATGGACAAAAAACAGACACCCGTAATAAGTTTCCCCCCACAAGTGGTTATCCCACAGCCCTCACACACACAAACACAGTGCCCCATCTCTCTCGCACACCCTCTCGTCCTTACCTGTAGGTGAATCCCACTCAGGTGTTCTCCCACCAGCCGTACCGCCTCCTTAGAGCTCATCTCGTCCCACAGCCCATCAGAGCCCAAGATCAGGAAGCGGTCCTGCGGTCGCAGGCTGTGATAGGTCAGCTGTGGCGCCACGTCCAGGTAGGGCGGGCTCAGGTAGTTGGGCGGAGTGTACTGGTAGAGGTTTAGAGAGTCCAGGTCCATTCCAGACTCCAGGCTTTCTAGAACACTCTGCTGCAGCTCAAGGCTCCACTTGAACCTCACGTCTCCAAACGAACGCAGAGGCATCAGGATCTAGAGACCATGAGATGGAGAATTAGACAGTCACATAGAATACATGCAGAGGTAATTATACTGTATGAGTCTGTCACCAGTGACCACTGTTTCTCTCTCCAGCTCAGCCTGGTCTTTCTTATGATATGTAAATAAATCTACAGTATATGATCTAATCCTCTATGTGAGGGTGTGTTCTGACCCCCAGCAGCCTGTCGTCAGTGACCACCGTGTCCCTCTCCGAGGGGGGGTGCTGGGCTCGGAGCCTCTCCAGCTCAGCCTCGTTTTGGGCATTGTGGTCCTGGGACAGGGGCAAGGCGCTCCACGACCCGTCCTCCTCCTGCACCCCCAGCACTGCACGGCAGTCACCTGAGTTTACACCGCACAATAGAATAGAACTTCATTTTCAACTGTGTTCAAGGAAGAAAATAATAGTATAGTATTTTGTCCATTTGTTGAAAACAGGGAGTACTTTAAGAGTGTTATTATCACAGAGTTGTCATGATACAATTCCATTATACACTGAGTGTACAAAACATTAAGAACACCTTAATATTGCGTTGCACCCCCTTTTGCCCTCAGAACAGCCTCAATTCGTCAGCGCATGGACTCTACAAGGTGTCGAAAGCGTTCCACAGGGATGCTGCCCTCCTGTAACTCAGTTGGTAGAGCATGACGCTTGCAACGCCAGGGTTGTGGGTTCGATTCCCAAGGGGGCCAGTATGAAAAATGTATGCACTCACTAACTGTAAGTCGCTCTGGATAAGAGCGTCTGCTAAATTACAAAAAAAATTGAAAACTCCAAAGCTTCCCACAGTTGTGTCAAGTTGGCTGGATGTCCTTTGGGTGGTGGACCATTCTTGATACACACGGGAAACTGTTGTGCGTGAAAAACCCAGCAGAGTTGCAGTTCTTGACACTCAAACCAGTGCGCCTGGCACCTACTATCATACCCCGTTCAAAGGCACTTCAATCTTTTCTCTTGCCCATTCACCCTCAAGGCTCAAAAATACTTATTTAACCTGTTTCCTCCCCTTCATCTACACTCACTGAAATGGTTTTATAATAATAATAATATGCCATTTAGCAGACGCTTTTATCCAAAGCGACTTACAGTCATGCGTGCATACATTTTTGTGTATGAGCTACAGAGGACCACAATGATTTAACAAGTGACTAAGGGATCATAGCTTTCACCTGGTCAGTCTATTTAATGGAAAGAGGAGGTGTTCCTAATGTTTTGTACACTCAGTGTATATCCCACCTGTACGACACTACCACCCTACCTGCGTTCGCCACATGGATCCCCTCAGTGCCTACATGGGCAACACAGGCTGTGGAGCCAGCAAACGCCACCTGGTTGGATGTGTTAAACACAACAGAGAAAGTCAGGGGGGGGGGGGGGGGGAATGCACCCAATTAATTGCCACAATAAATTAAAGACCAGTGAGAAAATCTGAAATTCCTAATTAATCTGGAATGAGGTGGATGGCACACACTCACACCTGTATGGCAGTACTCCTCATGAGGTCGCTGGAGAGTGGGACCTGGGCCTCCAGAGAGATATCTGTGTCCAGACGCTTAAAGGCATAGTACAGAGCATCAGGAGGACTGGGAGGGAGGCATGGAGGATGGTTGGAGAGATGTATAAGAACAGGAAGACAAAAACAGTTGGGTTACAATACTAATCAGAGAGATGGAGTCAGGCTCTTACCATGCTCAATGTCTCACACAACGTATACACACAGCCCCACCTCATTCCGTCGCCGTGCTCCTCGCTGTCCAGCAGCTCCTGCCAGAAGACGCGGAGGTGTTCTACGTAGAGTGAGGCTGACTCTCTGTAGTTGTAGTCTCCATGGTTTTTGTACCACTGTAGGATGGGCGGGACAGGCCTGCTCTGCTCCATGCAGTGCTCCAGCTCCTCCAGTCCTCTCTGGGACATCATGGCCACCGCCACGTAGTACAGCAGACGCTCACTGACCGCCTGGGCACACGCCCAGCCACCATGGCCGTCAAATACCCCAAACAACATGCCCTTAGTCTGGGGGAGAGAGACTGTCAAACACCCTGGATAACTTTCCCTTAGTCTGGGGGAGAGAGAGAGGGAGGGTCTGGGGGAGTGTGTGAGGGGTGAGATAAGGAAATGAACACCAAATGTTTGTAACTAACAACAACACTCACCTGTAGGCAGGTGGCTGCGCTGCGGCGGTCCTCGTTGGGGGTGTTAGCTGCCAGCTGGTTGCTCTCAAACTTCCTCACAGCACTGAGACCCCGGCCATCAAACTCAGGGATGCTCACAGCCTGGGTTAGAGAGAACAATTGGGTGTATTTAAATAACTGGTTGTTGGTTAGGGGTGCACAACTCCAGCACTATAAGGCAGTTGTCCTGCTGGTTTTCATACTGCATCTCCCTGGCACTTGATCAACGTACTTAATTGATAGGCTAGTCTCCACATCTCGGGTTGCTCAGGCAGAAATCAATCTAGTTAAAAGACAAGGACAGTAACTAGGACTTGAAGACCAGAGCTATGCACCCTGATGCAGGCAGGGTGTGAATGCAGACCATCGACAACAATAGCTCCATGACAAAATACTAGACAACTACATCAAGAACCTTCATTAGACAGAAAGGCATTACCCTGCTTGATGCCTTATATCATGGGTTTTTGGTCCTGGGAAAGCCCAGCCCAATGCCATCACACCTGATTAATCTACCCAAGGGCATTGATTATTGGTTGAAACAGGTGCAATATCATTGGGCTGGAATGAAAATGTGCATCCTGAGGTGGCCCACATACAGATGGGAATTGAAAACGCCTGCTTTATATGATTATGTAGTGATTATTATAATAAGTGGTACCTGCTCGTTGGCTCGCAGGATGCTGCTGATCTGGACACGGCTCAGCTGGAAGTCCAGGTCCTGACAGGTGGAGAGGAAACGCATGGTGGCCCCAGACCTACACCTAGCACCAGACCCAGAGCAGCCCCAGGAGGAGAGGCAGGCTCGCTGGGTCAGACTGGGCCACTGAGAGGGGGAGGGGCAGGAGGGTATGGAGGAGTAGAGGGCATGCTGGCCAAGAGAGAAAGACAGGAGAGGAAATGGATAGATATGACTGGCCAGCATTTACATGGATAGTGCACGATAGTGTTTCTCTGTCGCACTTAGTGCACGTTTTCCATTCATGTAATTTAGTCTACTTTCTGAGAGTGCACACACCTGGTTTCCCAGACAATAGGCCTAAACCAGTCACTGATTGAAAGCTTTGGTGTTTCTGATCTCTGACAGCACCTACCTGGGGAGAGAGAGGGCTGAGGGTGCTGCTGGCTGCTCGCAGAAGGATGCGGCCACACACATGGCTAGACATCCGAAGGCCTTAGGATGAGAGGCTCTACTGTGCCTCACACCTGGAGGCGAGAGGATTATCAATAATGTCTGTAATTATCACCTGCACACCTGACTAGGCTTATCAGATTTGGGAGGGGAAAAAGGTTAGCCAGCTAGCTACTGTAACGTTAGCGCTCTACTTGAACGAGACACAAGAGGCAAGCACTAACGTTACATGTTTGGTGCAGCTAGCGATAACTTGGCTATAGTTACGTTGGCTATATATGTAGATTTATTGTGTTAACAAAAATACAACTAACGTTAGCTAGTTAGCTAAAATATAAACAGAGTACAGTAACGTTGGCCAGCTACAGTAACTTGCTAAATTACAGGGTAGCTAGCTAGCTAAAGTTAGCCTACATCAGATCGTGTTCATTAGTGCACACACTGTAGCAAAGTTATGCAACGTAGCCAGCTAACGTTACATACACCGTTTAGGTTAACATTAACAGTTAACGTTACGGTGTGCACTGATGAATACGACCAGACTGCCGGTGTTAGCTAGCCACCACTGACGTACGCAGATTAGCTAGCGAAGTTGTGCACGGAATGCTTTACAGGCGATGTCGTAGCTATGATACTTAGATAGCGATATTTATCGGACACATAATAATGAATCACATAGCTACCTACTAGCTAACGACTGAAGTGTGAATCAAACCATTGTCGGGTCGACTGCTGCTGTGTGTGCCAGCTGTCTTCTTCTTCAGTGGGGTTTATCGGCGCTTGGCATCCAACGTTATGGTGCATTACCGCCACCTACTGTACTGGAGTGTGGGCCAGAGACGGGGATAAAACTAAATCCTACCTGCCAGCCCCGTTGCTCTTAAAAAAGATAACAAAATATTTCTAGTATATCTAATGACGTTCTACTGAATATACTATTTAAACTAATTTCCTGTATCCCCTTCTCCTTCATACTAGATATCATCCTCTCTCTTTCCCTCTGATACTGCCCACACCGTAGCAATACATGCTCCACCGTCTCTGTTTCCTGACAATAATCACACTTTCCTGTTGGATGCTTTCCTATCACATTTAATGTCTTATTCAACTGGCTGTGTCCCACCCTTAATCTTGTAAAAATAGCCTCCTCTCTTCTGTCCCTTCCTGCCGTCCTCCCCTCGCCGACTTTCCTCTGTACTTGAAATAAATGCCTTCCCGTATTATCTCTATTCCACTGCTCCTGCCATCTCTGCACCATCACTGTCCATATCAGTATTTTTGCCTCTGCCTTGCTCATTGAAACGTCAACATCAACATCCCCACTACTAAGTGCTTGTTTAGCCAGTTCATATACTGCCTCGTTCCCCTCCACCCCCACATGGGCTGGGACCCAAGTAAATATTATCTGTATACCCATCTGTTTAATCCTGCCATGGGTTTGTAGCACCTCATAAAGCAGGTCTTGTCTGCTATGTGAGCTAAAGGACTGGAGACTCATTAACACTGCACATGAATCAGAGCAAATAAATACTCTGTCTTGTTTGACTTCCTCCACCCACTGCAAGGCCAACAGTATGGCCATCAGCTCCGCCGTATATACAGTCAGATGAGCTTTAATACGTTTCCTGACTTCCACCCCACATTCCTGCACTACAAATGCTGACCCAGTACATCCTGTCCTTGGATCTTTTGAACCATCTGTGTAAATGGCCACAACATCCTGATATACAGTATCCAGACGTCTCTTAAACAAATCAGATGGATCAACACCCTCCCTATCTTTCTGTAGTCTCTCCAACACTTCTAGATCAACTACTGGAGGCGGGAGTAGCCATGGTGGATTTACAGGAATAACTACCGTTGGACTAAACTCCCTTCCATACAGTCCCATCTCCTTCGCCTGGGTATTACCCACCCACCCAAAGCTCGTGTTCTGTCTTCACTTATGTTCCCAGCATGCCTGTAAAATCCCTTTCGCAGGATGAGACACCCCATGTCCTTGTAGGTTGACCCAATAATTAATTGCCAGCTGCTGTCTCCTAATCTGCAATGGCATATGCAGCCACTGGGGACGTCTGAAACGCCCCACTACATATTCTGAGTCCTTGCCCTTGTATGACATCTAGCCTTTCCAGTGAGGTCCGGGCTGTGCCAGCTGTCCAAGAGAGCAAGCCAGGCAAGCTATTACTGGCCTGTCAGCGACACCTTCTTCTTCTTTGAGATTGGATTGGCGGATCGCATTCAACTTTTAAGGTGCATACACTGCTACCTACTGTCCTGGAGTGTGAGGCCAGTCATGGCCTACCTACATTAAATTCTCTTCATTAGTCCTGTTCCTCTAAGAAAGTGAAATAGAGCCGTAGATACCACTTCTACGTCATACAGTTCACAAAATATCAACACATGTTCCACCGTTTTCTCCACTGAACACTCATCACACAGACCTGTTTTATGTCTCCCTATCATCCACAACGTGGCATTCAAACCTGTGTGCCCATACCATAGTCTACTCCACACAACTTCCTCTCTCCTACATCCCATACTCCCCATTTTTTATATTTTTACATTTTTTAGTCATTTAGCAGACGCTCTTATCCAGAGCGACTTACAGTTAGTGAGTGCATACATTTCTTCCTTAACTAACCGGTGCACGTGATACAATTGCCTACCCTTACTACTAGAATCCCACTCCCTTTGCCAAAGATCCAGCCCTTTTGCCCAGATCAAGGACTTGACTTCCCTACAGCCTAACGGGACCTGAATATCTACCCCCTCTCTCCTCACCACATTCTTAGCCACCACACCAGCCTTCTCATTACCCTCCACACCCACATGGGCGGGAACCCAGCAAAAGCTTACTACCAGTCCCATCCTCTCCAATCCCATTAACAGCACCATCATTTCCACAAACAAGTCTCCCCAATCCGACCTGCCCGTTTTGACACAACTCAACACTGCAGCCGAATCAGAGCAGATCACCACTCTGAGTGGTTTCACCTCCTCCACCCATCTCAAACCTATCTATAAATCATGGCCATCAACTCAGCCGCACACATTGACACATAATCAGTTAACCACATACTCTAACATTGAAATCGTGGATATACAGTGCATTCGGAAAGTATTCAGACCTGTTGACTTTTTCCACATTTTGTTACGTTACAGCCTTATTCTGAAATGGATTAAATAATTTTTTCCCCCTCATCAATCTACACACACACAATTCCCCATAATGACAAAGCGAAAACAGGTTTTTAGAATTATTAGCAAATTTATTACAAATAAAAAACTGAAATACCTTATTTACAGAAGTATTCAGACCCTTTGCTATGAGACTCGAAATTGAGCTCAGGTGCATCCTGTTTCCATTGATCATCTTTGAGATGTTTCTACAACTTGATTGAAGTCCACCTGTGGTAAATTCAATTGATTGGACATGATTTGGAAAGGCACACACCTGTCTATATAAGGTCCCACAGTTGACAGTGCATGTCAGAGCAAAAACCAAGCCATGAGGTCTAAGGAATTGTCCTTAGAGCGCCGAGACAGGATTGTGTCGAGGCACAGAACTGGGGAAGGGTACCAAAAAAATTCTGCAGCATTGAAGGTCCCCAAGAACACAGTGGCCTCCATCATTCTTAAATGGAAGAAGTTTGGAACCACCAAGACTCTTCCTAGACCTGGCTGCCCGGCCAAACTGAGCAATTGGGGGAGAAGGGCCTCGGTCAGGGAGGTGACCAAGAACCCGATGGTCACTCTGACAGAGCTCCAGAGTTCCTCTGTGGAGATGGGAGAACCTTCCAGATGGACAACCATCTCCGCAGCACTCCACCAATCAGGCCATTGTGGTAGAGTGACCAGACAGAAGCCACTCCTCAGTAAAAAAAGTCACATGACACCCCGCTCAGAGTTTGCCAAAAGGCACCTAAAGGACTCTCAGACCATGAGAAACAAGATTCTCTGGTCTGATGAAACCGAGATTGAACTCTTTGGCCTGAATGCCAAGCGTCACCTCTGGAGGAAACCTGGCACCATCCCTACGGTGAAGCATGGTAGTAGCAGCATCATGCTGTGGGGATGTTTTTCAGCGGCAGGGACTGGGAGACTAGTCAGGATCAAGGGAAAGATGAACGGAGCAAAGTACAGAGAGATCCTTCATGAAAACCTGCTCCAGAGCGCTCAGGACCTCAGACTGGGGCGGAGATTCACCTTCCAACAGGACAATGATCCTAAGCACACAGCAAAGAGAACACAGGAGTGGCTTCGGGACAAGTCTCTGAATGTCCTTGAGTGGCCCAGCCAGAGCCCGGACTTGAACCCGATCAAACATCTCAAATCAAATCAAATTTTATTGGTCACATGCGCCGAATACAACAGGTGCAGACATTACAGTGAAATGCTTACTTACAGCCCTTAACCAACAGTGCATTTATTTTAACAAAAAAAGTAAAAATAAAACAACAAAAAAAGTGTTGAGAAAAAAAGAGCAGAAGTAAAATAAAATAACAGTAGGGAGGCTATATATACAGGGGGGTACCGGTGCAGAGTCAATGTGCGGGGGCTCCGGCTAGTTGAGATAATTGAAGTAATATGTACATGTGGGTAGAGTTAAAGTGACTATGCATAAATAATTAACAGAGTAGCAGCAGCGTAAAAATGATGGGGTGGGGGGGCAGTGCAAATAGTCCGGGTAGCCATGATTAGCTGTTCAGGAGTCTTATGGCTTGGGGGTAAAAGCTGTTGAGAAGTCTTTTGGACCTAGACTTGGCACTCCGGTACCGCTTGCCGTGCGGTAGCAGGGAGAACAGTCTATGACTAGGGTGGCTGGAGTCTTTGACAATTTTGAGGGCCTTCCTCTGACACCGCCTGGTATAGAGGTCCTGGATGGCAGGAAGCTTGGCCCCAGTGATGTACTGGGCCGTACGCACTACCCTCTGTAGTGCCTTGCGGTCGGAGGCCAAGCAGTTGCCATACGAGGCGGTGATGCAACCAGTCAGGATGCTCTCGATGGTGCAGCTGTAGAATTTTTTGAGGATCTGAGGACCCATGCCAAATCTTTTCAGTCTCCTGAGGGGGAATAGGCTTGGGAGGTATAGGTCTGGAAAGACCTGAAAATAGCTGTGCAGCGAAGCTCTCCATCCAACCTGACAAAGCTTGAGAGGATCTGCAGAGAAGAATGGGAGAAACTCCCCAAATACAGGTGTGCCAAGCTTGTAGCGTCATCACCAAGAAGACTTGAGGCTGTAATTGCTACCAAAGGTGCTTCAACAAAGTACTGAGTAAAGGGTCTGAATACTTATGTAAATGTGATTCTTTTTTAGTTGCAAAAATGTCTACAAACCTGTTTTTGCTTTGTCATTATGGGGTATTATGTGTAGATCGATGAGGGGAAAAAAACAATTTAATCAATTTTAAAATAAGGCTGAAATGTAACAAAATGTGGAAAAAGTCAAGGGGTCTGAATACTTTCCGAATGCACTGCCCCCACCCTACCACTGACTGCCCCCACCCTACCACTGACTGGATCCTTTGAACCATCTGTACACAGGGAGGAGAACAAGTATTTGATACATTGCCGATTTTGCAGGTTTTCCTACTTACAAAGCATGTAGAGGTCTGTAATTTTTATCATAGGTACACTTCAACTGTGAGAGACGGAATCTAAAACAAAAATCCAGAAAATCACATTGTATGATTTTTAAGTAATTAATTTGCATTTTATTGCATGACATAAGTATTTGATACATCAAAAAAGCTGAACTTAATATTTGGTACAGAAACCTTTGTTTGCAATTACAGAGATCATACGTTTCCTGTAGGTCTTGACCAGGTTTGCACACACTGCAGCAGGGATTTTGGCCCACTCCTCCATACAGACCTTCTCCAGATCCTTCAGGTTTCGGGGCTGTCACAGGGCAATACGGACTTTCAGCTCCCTCCAAAGATTTTCTATTGGGTTCAGGTCTGGAGACTGGCTAGGCCACTCCAGGACCTTGAGATGCTTCTTATGGAGCCACTCCTTAGTTGCCCTGGCTGTGTGTTTCGGGTCGTTGTCATGCTGGAAGATCCAGCCACGACCATCTTCAATGCTCTTACTGAGGGAAGGAGGTTGTTGGCCAAGATCTCGCGATACATGGCCCCATCCATCCTCCCCTCAATACGGTGCAGTCGTCCTGTCCCCTTTGCAGAAAAAAATCCCCAAAGAATGATGTTTCCACCTCCATGCTTCACGGTTGGGATGGTGTTCTTGGGGTTGTACTCATCCTTCTTCTTCCTCCAAACACGGCAAGTGGAGTTTAGACCAAAAAGCTATATTTTTGTCTCATCAGACCACATGACCTTCTCCCATTCCTCCTCTGGATCATCCAGATGGTCATTGGCAAACTTCAGACGGGCCTGGACATGCGCTGGCAAGAGCAGGGGGACCTTGCGTGCGCTGCAGGATTTTAATCCATGACGGCGTAGTGTGTTACTAATGGTTTTCTTTGAGACTGTGGTCCCAGCTCTCTTCAGGTCATTGACCAGGTCCTGCCGTGTAGTTCTGGGCTGATCCCTCACCTTCCTCATGATCATTGATGCCCCACGAGGTGAGATCTTGCATGGAGCCCCAGACCGAGGGTGATTGACCGTCATCTTGAACTTCTTCCATTTTCTAATAATTGCGCCAACAGTTGTTGCCTTCTCACCAAGCTGCTTGCCTATTGTCCTGTAGCCCATCCCAGCCTTGTGCAGGTCTACAATTTTATCCCTGATGTCCTTACACAGCTCTCTGGTCTTGGCCATTGTGGAAAGGTTGGAGTCTGTTTGATTGAGTGTGTGGACAGGTGTCTTTTATACAGGTAACAAGTTCAAACAGGTGCAGTTAATACAGATAATGAGTGGAGAACAGGAGGGCTTCTTAAAGAAAAACTAACAGGTCTGTGAGAGCCGGAATTCTTACTGGTTGGTAGGTGATCAAATACTTATGTCATGCAATAAAATGCAAATTAATTACTTAAAAATCATACAATGTGATTTTCTAGATTTTTGTCTCTCACAGTTGAAGTGTACCTATGATAAAAATTACAGACCTCTACATGCTTTGTAAGTAGGAAAACCTGCAAAATCGGCAGTGTATCAAATACTTGTTCTCCCCACTGTATATCCTTAAAAACGAATAAAACCGATTATCTATATATCTCTCCACACCCTATCTCACGTCCTCACCCCATATTCTCTCCTACCCTTCTCTCCTATTCCGCTCCAGTCATTAGAACGAGCCTGTTCTCCCCAATTAAGGTTCCACCAACCTCCTGTGATCTACACTTGGTTTCGGAAAACAGCCACGGAGGAACGTTCCCCAATGCAATTGCCGGCCCTATCTCTCTCTCCCCTAGTCCATATTCTACCACTTTCTGCCCAATTGTCCACCCGTACGCCCTCCTCGCTCCCAACATTCCCCAGTTGCCGTGAGCACAGAATGTCCTTCTGAACTCCCTTTCAACCTCGCCCAGTACGCTAATGCAAGTTTGTCCCGCCTTATTCTCAGTGGCAGTTCCCCACTATCCACCTGCAATGCCTCAACAGGTGTCGTCCCGAAGGCACCCACACACAATCTCAGGGCCCTTGACTATATCCTATCCAGGCACTGTAGTACCGTTTTGGCTGACGATCCATATACAAAGCACCTATAATCCAAAGATGACCTGATCAATGCCTGGTACATACACTACAGTGTTTGTCTATCCGACCCCTAATCATATCCTGCCACTGCCCTCATGAGTTTCAGCACCTTCCTACACTTAATTTCAATATACTCAATATACTCATGTCTCTTCCACGTAAGCCTCTCATCAAACCACATACCTAAATACTTAAACTCAGACACCCTACCTACACTACCAGTCAAAGTTTGCACACACCTACTCATTCAAGGGTTTTTCTTTATTTGTACTATTTTTTACATTGTAGAATAATAGTGAATACATCAGAACTATGAAATAACACATATGGAATCATGTAGTAACCCAAAAAGTGTTAAACAAATCAAAATATATTTTATATTTGACGTTCTTCAAATAGCCACCCTTTGCCTTGATGACAGCTTTGCACACTCTTGGCATTCTCCCAACCAGCTTCATGAAGTAGTCACCTGGAATTCATTTCAATTAACAGGTGTGCCTTCTTAAGGATATGTTCATTAGAGTTACCAACCTCAGAAATTGCAGCCCAAATAAATGCTTCACAGAGTTCAAGTCACAGACACATCTCAACGTTAACTGTTCAGAGGGGACTGTGTGAATCAGGCCTTCATGGTTGAATTGCTGCAAAGAAACCATTACTAAAGGACACCAATAAGAAGAAGAGTCCTGCTTGGGCCAAGAAACATGAGCAATGGACATTAAACCGGTGGAAATGTGTCCAGATGACCTGGCCTCCACAATCCCCCGACCTCAACCCAATTGAGATGGTTTGGGATGAGTCGGACGGCACAGTGAAGTAAAAGCAGCCAACAAGTGAATAGCATATTTGGGAACTCCATCAACACTGTTGGAAAAGCATTCCAGGCAAAGCTGAGAGAATGCCAAGAGTGTGCAAAGCTGTCATCAAGGCAAAGGGTGGCTACTTTTAAGAACGTCAAATATAAAATATATAAAAATAAAATATAAAATATATTTTGATTTGTTTAACACTTTTTTGGTTACTACATGATTCCATGTGTTATTTCATAGTTTTGATGTCTTCACTATTATTCTACAATGTAGAAAATAGTAAAAATAAAGAAAAACCCTTGAATGAGTAGGTGTCCAAACCTTTGACTGGTACTGTATATCCTGACTGTATATTTGCAGCCTAACATCTTTAACCATCCTCCTAGAAAACAGCAGGACTTGGCCACAGACATCCTAAACCCCCATATTAGAGACCAATTTTTCACAACTCCCACAGCTTCTTGCATCTTCCTCATCACATATTTCACATTCCCACCTCTCTTCCATACAGCCCCATCATCAGCATACAAGGCCACACCCACTCCTTGTCCCAGCTTCTTATATGTAATCTACAGTATCATCAGGGTGAACAACACTGGACTAACCACACTTTCCTGAGGAGTACCATTGTCCACTTCAAACCACATTGACAATTCTGACCCTACCCTCACCCGTATGACCTGATCGAACAGGAAGTCCATGTTATACAGTTATACAGACGCCCCCCAATGCCCAATGCACTCAACTTGATCAACAACCCTTCCCTCCACATGGTATCGTAAGCTTTCTTAATGTCAAAATACACAACACTTTTATAGTCAGGCCTTGGTCATCTCTGTACGAACTGTCACGAGGGCATCCATGGCAGACCACCCTCTCCTGAACCCACTCTGTGCTACGCTCATCAAACCCCTAACTTCCAAAAAATACATCATTCTATTCACTATCGTCTTTTCCACCAACTTACACATATTGGATGTCAACGTGATAGACCTATAACTGCCCGCCCTAGCGGGATCTTTCCCTGGTTTTACAAACGGCAACACCAGGCATTCCAAACACGTGGCTTCATGGTTCCCACCACAATTGCAACATGTCACATTTTCATCACTTTTATAACACATATGATCTTTTCCACAACTTGGACATCTCGGCTTCTCCCTTCTACAAACACTTGAAACATGACCAAAAGCTTTACAATGATCACACTGCATTGGTCTTGGTATAAATGCTCTGACTCTGTAGTTTATATACCCCAACTGCACTTGTGTAGGAAGAGACTCCTTATCAAAAAACAAAAGAACAGATACTCTTTTTAATTTTCTAGATACTTTTTCTTCATTCACCACTCGATTCATCCGAGGTGCAATCACTCCAGGAATATGCTTAATCTCTGCAACATCAACTTCCCACGAGATGCCAGATATTACCCCCTTGAGGGTGCCCTGTTCCGAAAAGACACACATGACACGTCAAACTTCTCAAATCGGGTAATACGCAACACACATTCCTTCTGATCCTCAGAAGTACAACAAATCAAAACAAGCTCGCCTCTCGTGATCCTCACAGCCTTCACTTTACCCAGCACACTCTCCACCAGTTTGGATATCTCAAATAGACTCTTCAAGATTGGTAATTCGATCAGCTGCTCCTCATTTACAAACCGTACTCCTACAAGATACGAAGGGTCATTCTCATCACTGTACTCTACTTTGCTCCGTTTTCCATTATTTTGGACAATATTCAAATTCTCATTGATTCCCCCCCATTAGATTCACAATCCACATCAGCGTCCGCTTCCGCCATCTTTCCACACACCTCGTCATCAACACCATCAAATGCGATGATGTAGTTTCACAGTATGCAACCAGTACAACTTATTTTTGCCTTTGCCACAAACCACATAAGTAGCTATGGGTGTAGAATAGAGTGATCAACCCCATCACTTTAGAAATAACTAACTAGGTAATCCAACTTATTATGAGGCCATTTTAGAGTGAGTATGCATGTAGGTGGCAGGTAGCTTAGTGGTTAAGAGTGTTGTGCCAGTAACCGAAAGGTCTCTGGTTCTAATCCTCGAGCCAACTAGGTGAAAAATCTGTTGATGTGCCCTAGAGCAAGGCACTTAACCCTAATTGCTCCTGTAAGTCGTTCTGGATAAGAGCGTCTGCTAAATGACTAAAATGTAAGTCTAGTACACACACTAAAATGTATACACAGGCTCAGCGATATGTTTGTAAATTGCATAAGGAAGGGTACTTGCACACCTTTCCCTTGTGGCATATGCATTTATTCCAATATCTTGCCAACAACATGTATTTGTGGCTGAAATGCTATTAACCTTACATAAAACTGTGCAGGGAGAACATTTTAACTTGTATTGCTTGGTTTCCAGAGAAATGCATTGAACTAACTTCTAACGCATTCTAACTTGTGATGCATTCATTTGATCCAGTCCCTGTGGAGCACTGGCAAACTATGGAGCACTTAGGCCCAATTGCTCAGTGCAGGCACATCGGGTCTTTCACCTCTATGCGGATTGTCTGTGGAATGACCTTCAGATGGAGATTACTTGCAGTATAGAAGTGTTACGAACCCCGTGGCTTTAAATGTCTAGGGTGGATGGACAAGAGACCCGTAACATAATTCATGCAAATTAGAACCGTGACATGGAACAGTGAGAACAAAAACTACACGTCAACCAAACACTACCGTCAAACATAAAATGTTTATTTTTGAACACACGGTAAAGGTTTGGGAAAAATGGCTGAGCAGGACCCAAGAACTGAAACAATAGTGTAAAAAAAACCTAAACTGATCTTGCCTGCCTCAAGAACCGCTAAGCTACTGCTAATCATACAAAAATTACAGTGGGTGGTCCGCTCAGGTCTAACTAGTGTTTTTAGACAGTTTACTTCCTACGGGTAACGTATGCCCAAGGGCAACTTGCTTAAATTCCCCTTTTCCCAGAAACACACAACATAGGACACCACAGTATCCATACTCACATACGGAAAATAGTCTCTCTCTACAAACACAACTGACTGGCTTTTAAACAATGGGATGTGTGATTGAAAAACCAGAAACAGGTGGTGCAATGCAGAGGAATGTCCACTGATTGGTCCACCTCAGCAGACACCCCAACGACCACCAATCAGGAACATACAGGACACCTGTGATTAGGGCAGAAGGAGAGGAAAAACCCAAAAAGACACAGGATACCTGTATCCGTAACAAGAAGTATGGGCAGATCTCCTCTGTGTTGGTTCTGGTGAGTACTGGCCGATACGCGTGCAGGTGCTCCAGACCTTGGACTGGTCTGAGATATCATACAGTGCATCTCCCCTATGTCATACTGACATTCAAACCTGATGCGTGTGGGTTTACAACCAATTCCTGCAGGTTTACCTTTGCCTGGCTACCCAAACTCCTTGTTCCGGCCAAACGCTACGCCACGCCACGCCCACGGACGTTAATTTCTTCTCCGCAATGAGTCTGGATCGGAGTACCTCTCCTACGATTTCTAGAATGCACATAGCCACAGGAAGTAGGAGTGCTGAGAGTGCTGCAGCACCCCCTGAAAAATCAGAATAAAAAAAATATTAAATAACAAATATATACAGTGGGGGAAAAAAGTATTTAGTCAGCCACCAATTGTGCAAGTTCTCCCACTTAAAAAGATGAGAGAGGCCTGTAATTTTCATCATAGGTACACGTCAACTATGACAGACAAAATGAGAATTTTTTTTCTCCAGAAAATCACATTGTAGGATTTTTAATGAATGTATTTGCAAATTATGGTGGAAAATAAGTATTTGGTCAATAACAAAAGTTTCTCAATACTTTGTTATATACCCTTTGTTGGCAATGACACAGATCAAACGTTTTCTGTAAGTCTTCACAAGGTTTTCACACACTGTTGCTGGTATTTTGGCCCATTCCTCCATGCAGATCTCCTCTAGAGCAGTGATGTTTTGGGGCTGTCGCTGGGCAACACGGACTTTCAACTCCCTCCAAAGATTTTCTATGGGGTTGAGATCTGGAGACTGGCTAGGCCACTCCAGGACCTTGAAATGTTTCTTACGAAGCCACTCCTTCGTTGCCCGGGCGGTGTGTTTGGGATCATTGTCATGCTGAAAGACCCAGCCACGTTTCATCTTCAATGCCCTTGCTGATGGAAGGAGGTTTTCACTCAAAATCTCACGATACATGGCCCCATTCATTCTTTCCTTTACACGGATCAGTCGTCCTGGTCCCTTTGCAGAAAAACAGCCCCAAAGCATGATGTTTCCACCCCCATGCTTCACAGTAGGTATGGTGTTCTTTGGATGCAACTCAGCATTCTTTGTCCTCCAAACACAACGAGTTGAGTTTTTACAAAAAAGTTATATTTTGGTTTCATCTGACCATATGACATTCTCCCAATCCTCTTCTGGATCATCCAAATGCACTCTAGCAAACTTCAGACGGGCCTGGACATGTACTGGCTTAAGCAGGGGGACACGTCTGGCACTGCAGGATTTGAGTCCCTGGCGGCGTAGTGTGTTACTGATGGTAGGCTTTGTTACTTTGGTCCCAGCTCTCTGCAGGTCATTCACTACGTCCCCCCGTGTGGTTCTGGGATTTTTGCTCACCGTTCTTGTGATCATTTTGACCCCACAGGGTGAGATCTTGCGTGGAGCCCCAGATCGAGGGAGATTATCAGTGGTCTTGTATGTCTTCCATTTCCTAATAATTGCTCCCACAGTTGATTTCTTCAAACCAAGCTGCTTACCTATTGCAGATTCAGTCTTCCCAGCCTGGTGCAGGTCTACAATTTTGTTTCTGGTGTCCTTTGACAGCTCTTTGGTCTTGGCCATAGTGGAGTTTGGAGTGTGACTGTTTGAGGTTGTGGACAGGTGTCTTTTATACTGATAACAAGTTCAAACAGGTGCCATTAATACAGGTAACGAGTGGAGGACAGAGGAGCCTCTTAAAGAAGAAGTTACAGGTCTGTGAGAGCCAGAAATCTTGCTTGTTTGTAGGTGACCAAATACTTATTTTCCACTATAATTTGCAAATAAATTCATTAAAAATCCTACAATGTGATTTTCTGGATATTTTTTTCTCAATTTGTCTGTCATAGTTGACGTGTACCTATGATGAAAAATTAAAAGGCCTCTCTCATCTTTTTAAGTGGGAGAACTTGCACAATTGGTGGCTGACTAAATACTTTTTTCCCCCACTGTATATTGAAATAGTGCACTGGGCCTTTAATAGTCCTGTATTAGCGGACCCAATATAGCGATATTTTATTTTGACATAGCTATTGTATTGAATCAATGCCATGACTATGAAAATGATATATTCTGAATCAGGTGAGGATGGGAGATGCATCCAGCTGCAGCCAGTGGTGTGGTGGAGGGTATACTCAGGTATAGGCCGTATAGGCCTACCCACTTATTTTTCAGTGTGCATTACGTATACTCACTTCTTAATCCCCACGATACGTATCAAAGTAGTGTAGTGGAAGTATACACCGTATCAATTAGTAAGGCTGATGGAACAGATCAGAATGTTTAGCTTAAAGTGTTGATAAACTATTATTTCTGCACATTTTAGGCACAGCAATGTGCACACGGCAATAGGCCTATGTGTGGATGTTCCAAAATGCAATTTGCAGGAAAACACTGTTCTATGGACATGTAGCTGCTCAGTGTAAAGGAAAGAAAAGATGTGCCAAGTGTGGAGGGGAACATGATTATGGTGAATGTGGAAGAAATTTTAAGGTTAAGTGCTGTAATTGTGGGGGGGAACACAGTGCAGCATTTGGTGGATACCAGGTGAAGAGAGAGGCTAGAGAGGCTCAGAGATATAGTATCAGTCATGATGTATCATGTGCAGAGGCCGTAAAACAGATAGGTAGAATTACAGTGCGGACTGATGGCGCTTACATGGATGTTCCTGTAGTAAGTGGACCTACTGTCGGGGTTGATGCTTCTGATGGTCCTGGCATGGTTTTGAGGCCTTGCACTCATGAATGTGTGGTGTCAAAAGACACTTTGAAAATGAATAAAGTTGACTTCATAGCTTTTATTGGTAAGGAATCAATACGACTCGGGTTGTGGAAAGCAGAAATGCCAGGTTGAATGTTATTGTGGAGACGGCAAAAGAGAATTTGAGGGTAACAGATGTTAGTGTTGAAATGGTTGTTGACATGCTGAACAATCCTAAGGGTGAAGTGTTTCAGCATGATATAGATCAAGTTTAAATGGGTAGGGGGGTTGGGGATTTTTTTTTGGAGAAGGGTAGGGTGTGGTAGAAGTTAGTATGGATTTATTTGGTTTTGAATTTTATTTTCATGGTAGTACAGAATTGGGCAGATCATGATTGATCGTACATTCCAGCACAGGAGGTGGTGGCATGCATTTTAAACGTTTGTTTGCGGACCGCCATGATATCATAGAAGAAGATGAAGAACACAGTTCTATGCATGCCACACGTGAGCGGTTTTATAGACAGAGATGGAAATATCCATTAAACATTTTTAAATTGGGCAGATCTAAAGATGCAACAACTATCATGGGTTGCTAATATGACTAGGATAATGCATTTGGCTGCTAGACAATGACCACGTTTACATGCGCACAGTATTCCGGATAGTAGCTCATATCCCGCTTAAGGTCTTATTCAGGGATAAGCGGTTTACATGCACCTTTGAGTGGAGAAATACGATTTATTTCAGCTTCTCTTGAGAAAATGCGAATGCGTGTGTAATGTGATATCTTTGACACTTATGCAAGCAGACAGTATTTCAACCACACAAAATATGCAGCCAAGACGAACTGAAGTCTTATAAGAAACGTGTTTCGTTGTTTTCTCAGCTTTTCATTTCTTTAAATCCGGTCAAACTGATGACATTTTGCACAGGACCACTCTTTCCACTGTTTTGGAGCTATTGCGTTTTCTACCCGGTCACTAAACGAAACAGAAACAGACAACTTTAGCGGTGTTAACTAGATTACTAATGCATTGATTCTATCAATGTAAGACATTATTCTGGTGAGCACTACATTATTTAGTATTCTGGTTCAACAAGTTATGACAGAGGAGATGCTGCATGTATCAAACTATAGTTGACAAACAAATGGCCTACCAAATGTCGGAAGTTATAATATGGCCTACCAAATGTCGGAAATTATAAGCAGCCTGTGCTAACCACAAAAAACAACAGTAAACGGGATAAGATGTTTATATGCCACAGTATCCTGTCTTCGATCAGCATATCCCAGGCATCTTATCCGGGTTTCGCATAACCGGGACACAAGCTTTTTCGGGTTATTGTAAATGGGATATGATGTTATTATGTATCAACTCAAAAACAGATAACTTGAGTATCCTGAATAATAACATGATATTGGTGTGCATGTAAACGTGGTCATTGAAAGAAAGTTGAAAGAAAACCAATAGAACAGGAGAACGCTATAGGCTACTTTGAAGCAAGGTAAGACATGCCTCATAATATGAAGTAAAATGTCCAGGTTTCAAACAATTAAAGAACAGGACAAATATAGCGATGCTAATGATAGGCCTAATGGTCTTCTGGTAGATGGAAAGGCTTTCCCAAAAACCTTCTCTATTAAATGTTAACTAGCTACAAAGTAGCCTATGCCTACCTGGCAGAATGATATCATGATCATTTGCATCAATCCAGTGGCCATTTGTTTTGCAAACTCCATCTCTTGCTACAGAAACACTGTTAACCAAACAACAGAATTAAAGGATAACTACACAAACATATCAACATTTCCAAGATATTTCCCAGACCTCAAAAGTGGTCCCCAAATGTGGTTTAAGCAAAAATCTGAAACCTGTATATTCATCCGACTCAGTTCACAGCCTAAATGATCTGTTTCAATAGTAGGCCTGCTATTAGCCTACTTGCACAGTACAGCTTGGGTTGGGATCCCAATATGGGATTTATCATTTTAGGTCATTCAGAGTGTATGTCACTGTCGCTCATTGTTCACACAGGGTGCCATTCCTTCGCCGGGCGGGCATTTTGGGAAATGATTGGCAAAATGTAAGTATGGCCACTTCTCAAGGCACCCCTACACCACTGCCTGTGACTAAAACTAGCCTGTCACTAAAACCAATACTATCGCCATCTACTGGTCGTGGTTAATCCCAACCACCAGTGGTGTAGTGGAGGGTAGACGAGAAGGGTGCAATTGCGTCCAGCAATTCAGGGCATTCCTGCATGTGGGCATTCCTGCATCTGTAGGAACCCCTCTTTATACTTCTATTGGTCAATTTTTAAGATAGGACCTCGGTACACAGGCGGGAGGCGGGGCACTCCAGTACAGTAGGTGGCAGTAATGCACCATAATGTTGGATGCCAACCGCCGATAAACCCCACAGAAGAAGAGGAGGAGGGCACTGTTTCCCCGCAGTTCTATTAACGTCGGCGAGGGCAGGTGTTTGGCAAGCGTTAGCGAAGTTCACTGCACTCTAAAAAGAAAAGGTTCCTGGAGTATCCTTTAGGGGTTCTTCAAATTGAAACTGTGGGGGAACCCCTATAAGTTAATCAAAGAACCCCTTTTTATTGATCCTCAAAGAACATTTTGAAGAACCTTTTGGGGTTGATTTCTGAACGACCCCGCTCCCCTATTATTATTAATAATAATAATAATAATAATACGCATAACAATAACAACAATAACACAATATTTTAGTTGTCAGTGTTTATTATGATTTCAGTGGCAAAGCAGAATAAAAAAATCTAAATATTAGGTAAACTCCCAGCAGAGCCCGAAGTCCAAAGGGGATATCCTCTGGCGTGTTGATGTTAATGTTCTCCGTATCCAGCGCCAGAATTATTTTGCAGTGCATGGTGATCTAACAGGTTTCCTGTTATATTCATCAGAGGTGTAAGGTGAAGTCTGTGAATCCACATTTCTTTCATTATACAGATGATTAACAAAGCATGCACACGACAGTATTCATACCTTGGTTTTTGTGGTAACTGTTTTGATAATGGTTTTCGTACACATACCTTGTACTCGGAGCGGCCTGCAGGTCCGACTTAGTAGGCGCGCACACCACCCACCGCTTCCAAGTATTCTACTCGCTAATGTTAAATCTTTGGTTAACAAAGTCGACGAACTACGGGCAAGGATTTCTTTCCAGAGAGACATCAAGGCCTGTAACATACTTTGTTTCACGGAAACATGGCTCTCTTGGGATATTCTGTCGAAATCGGTCCAGCCAGATGGGTTCTCAGTTCATTGCGCAGACAGGAATAAATATCTCTCCGGGAAGCAGAAGGGCGGAGGTGTGTGTTTCATGATTAACGACTCGTGGTGTAATTGTAGTAACATAGAGGAACTCGAGTCCTTCTGTTCACCCGACCTAGAATATCTCACAATCAAATGCCGACCGTATTATCTCCCAAGAGAATTCTCTTCGGTTATGGTCACGGCCGTGTATATCCCCCCTCAAGCCGATACCACGACGGCCCTCAAAGAACTTCACTGGACCTTATGCAAACTGGAAATCACATATCCTGAGGCTGAATTTATTGTAGCCGGGGATTTTAACAAAGCAAATTTAAGGACTAGGCTGCCAAAGTTCTATCAACATATCGACTGTTGTACTCGCGCTGCTAAAATCCTCGACCATTGCTATTCAAACTTCTGTGATGGTTATAAGGCCATCATATCAACTATATCTTACCTGTCACCCTAGACCCACTTCAATTTGCTTACCGCCCCAATAGATCCACAGACGATGCAATTGCCATCACACTGCACACTGCCCTATCCCATCTGGACAAGAGGAATACCTATGTAAGAATGCTGATCATTGACTATAGCTCAGCGTTCAACACCATAGTGCCCTCCAAGCTCATCATTAAGCTCGAGGCCCTGGGTCTGAACCCCGCCCTGTGCAACTGGGTCTTGGACTTCCTGACGGGCCGCCCCCAGGTGGTGAAGGTAGGAAACAACATCTCCACTTCGCTGATCCTCAACACTGGGGCCCCACAAGGGTGCGTGCTCAGCCCCCTCCTGTACTCCCTGTTCACCCATGACTGCGTGGCCAAGCACGCCTCCAACTCAATCATCAAGTTTGCAGACGACACAACAGTAGTAGGCTTGATTACCAACAATGACGAGACCGCCTACAGGGAGGAGGTGAGGGCTCTGGGAGTGTGGTGCCAGGAAAATAACCTCTCACTCAACATCAACAAAACAAAGGAGATGATCGTGGACTTCAGGAAACAGCAGAGGGAGTACCCCCCTATCCACGTCGACTGGACCGCAGTGGAGAAGGTGGAAAGCTTCAAGTTCCTTGGCGTACACATCACCAACAAACTGAAATGGTCCACCCACGCAGACAGTGTGGTGAAGAAGGCGCAACAGAGCCTCTTCAACCTCAGGAGGCTGAAGAAATGTGGCTTATCACCAAAAAACCCTCACAAACTTTTACAGATGCACAATTGAGAGCATCCTGTCGGGCTGAATCACCGTCTGGTACGGCAACTGCACCGCCCACAACCGCAGCTAGCCTTCAACATATTCTTATAGCCTACATATTCTTACCTCTTTGTTGATTGATATCCATTGAATTGTGTCCATTTTCTGTTTTAGAAAGATTTGCACAAATATGAAAATATAGATGGTATCATCATAAAACAATATCAATTTAGATCATACAAGGGACAAAACTTACCTTAAATTGAGGAGATCTTTAAATTGTTCAGTTAAATTCCTGCACCTGCTGTCCTTTTTATTCAGATGTAAAATTTTCAAAAGCTCTTAAACAAAGCGTGCCATGATTATGAAATGATATATTCTGAATCAGGTGAGGATGGTCATAGTCATGGCACGCATTGTTTAAAGGGATAATACACCCCTTTGTTTAAAGGGATAGAACATACAGGGAGGGAAAAAAGTATTTGATCCCCTGCTGATTTTATAAGTTTGCCCACTGACAAAGACATGATCAGTCTATAATTTGAATGGTAGGTTTATTTGAACAGTGAGAGACAGAATAACAACAAAAAAATCCAGAAAAACGCATGTCAAAAATGTTATAAATTGATTTGCATTTTAATGAGGGAAATAAGTATTTGACCCCTCTGCAAAACATGACTTAGTACTTGGTGGCAAAACCCTTGTTGGCAATCACAGAGGTCAGACGTTTCTTGTAGTTGGCCACCAGGTTTGCACACATCTCAGGAGGGATTTTGTCCCACTCCTCTTTGCAGATCTTCTCCAAGTCATTAAGGTTTCGAGGCTGATGTTTGGCAACTCGAACCTTCAGCTCCCTCCACAGATTTTCTATGGGATTAAGGTCTGGAGACTGGCTAGGCCACTCCAGGACCTTAATATGCTTCTTCTTGAGCCACTCCTTTGTTGCCTTGGCCGTGTGTTTTGGGTCATTGTCATGCTGGAATACCCATCCACGACTCATTTTCAACGCCCTGGCTGAGGGAAGGAGGTTCTCACCCAAGATTTGATGGTACATGGCCCCGTCCATCGTCCCTTTGATGCGGTGAAGTTGTCCTGTCCCCTTAGCAGAAAAACACCCCCAAAGCATAATGTTTCCACCTCCATGTTTGACGGTGGGGATGGTGTTCTTGGGGTCATAGGCAGCATTCCTCCTCCTCCAAACACGGCGAGTTGAGTTGATGCCATAGAGCTCGATTTTGGTCTCATCTGACCACAACACTTTCACCCAGTTTTCCTCTGAATCATTCAGATGTTCATTGGCAAACTTCAGACGGGCCTGTATATGTGCTTTCTTGAGCAGGGGGACCTTGCGGGCGCTGCAGGATTTCAGTCCTTCACGGCGTAGTGTGTTACCAATTGTTTTCTTGGTGACTATGGTATCAGCTGCCTTGAGATCATTGACAAGAACCTCCCGTGTAGTTCTGGGCTGATTCCTCACCGTTCTCATGATCATTGCAACTCCACAAGGTGAGATCTTGCATGGACCCCCAGGCTGAGGGAGATTGACAGTGCTTTTGTGTTTCTTCCATTTGCGAATAATCGCACCAACTGTTGTCACCTTCTCACCAAGCTGCTTGGCAATGGTCTTGTAGCCCATTCCAGCCTTGTGTAGGTCTACAATCTTGTCCCTGACATCCTTGGAGAGCTCTTTGGTCTTGGCCATGGTTGAGAGTTTGGAATCTGATTGATTGATTGCTTCTGTGGACAGGTGTCTTTTATACAGGTAACAAACTGAGATTAGGTGCACTCCCTTTAAGAGTGTGCTCCTAATCTCAGCTCGTTACCTGTATAAAAGACACCTGGGAGCTATAAATCTTTCTGATTGAGAGGGGGTCAAATACTTATTTCCCTCATTAAAATACAAATCAATTTATAACATTTTTGACATGCGTTTTTCTGGATTTTTTTGTTGTTATTCTGTCTCTCACTGTTCAAATAAACATACCATTAAAATTATAGACTGATCATTTCTTTGTCAGTGGGCAAACGTACAAAATCAGCAGGGGATCAAATACTTTTTTCCCTCACTGTAGGCTTTCAATTTGGTGAAAGACTATGTTCTATCAGTGGGTAAAATAATTCCCCCCCCCATGATTTAAAGACTATGTTCTATCAGTGGGTAAAATAATTTTCCCCCCCATGATTTAACTTCTAAGCTTCTTTCCTCCTTTGCTAGTTCCATTTTCATTCCTATCTTCCTTTCCTATCTTCCTTTCCTTCCCTACCTCCCTTTCCTTATCTCCTTCTTTCCTCCTTTGCTAGTTCCATTTTCTCCTTTTCATTCCTATCTTCCTTTCCTTCCCTACCTCCCTTTCCTTATCTCCTTTCCTTGCTCATGTCCACCTTTCCTACATGTCCACCCTTTCCTTGCTTCCTTTCCTTATTTTACTAGCTCCCTTTTTATCCTTTCCTCGCTTCCTTTCCTTTCCTAACATCCATTCTTTCTTCCCTAGATTCCTTTCCTTCCCTACCTCCCTTTCCTCTCCTCCTTTCCTAGCTTCCTTTACTTATCTCCTTTCCTTTCCTAGCTTCCTTATATCCTTTCTTAGCTTCCTTTCCTTTCTTCCTTTCCTAGGATTAAGGAAAGGGAGATAGGGATGTAGGGAAGGAAAGGAAGCTAGGAAAGGAGGAAAGGGAGTTAGGAAATGAGGAAATGAAGTGAGGAAAGGAGGAAAGTAATCTAGTAAAGAAAAGAAGGAAAGGAAGCTAGGTAAGGGACCTAGGAAAATAGGAAAGGAGATAGGATAGGAGATAAGGAAATGGAAATAGGGTAGGAAAATATGAGGAAGGGAAGGAAAGGAAGCTAGGAAAGGAGATAAGGAAAGGGAGATAGGGAGTTAGCTACTAAGCTAACATATGGTCTTTTTTAAGATGGTCATACCATGGATCATTTAGATGTTTGATTTTGAATTTTAGGACCCCTTTAGGTATAAACATTTTTTATATATTGAATTTGGCCTTTACTACTATAGCCCATAAAAACGCATTGAATAACACATTCATAAATGGCAAAAAGACATAGGAATAAGGCTTTAAAGTGTATGTCCTATTTCTAGGAGATATAAAAAAGCTCAGGAAATAAACATTTTACATTTACATTTTAGTCATTTAGCAGACGCTCTTATCCAGAGCGACTTACAGTTCAGTGAGTGCATACATTTTTCATACTGGCCCCCCGTGGGAAACGAACCCACAAGCCTGGCATTGCAAGCGCCATGCTCTACCAACTGAGCTACAGGAGGGCGGATACATACATACAATTTAATAATTAAATACTCATAGATAAAAAGTTCAATCTTTTGGGATGCACATCATAAAGGGAGGGGAGGGGTGGAGGAGTAGAAAGATGTGATGGGAGCGGAGGATTACAACGATGGCTGCTGTGTGTTTCTCTCAGGATGATATTCTCTGTACTGAAGCCTCATACTATCCCATTAAAAACAAAATAATCACAAGTTTCTTTCTGTCATAATAACATGATAAATCATCATGGTGATATAACAATAAAATACATGTTTTAAAGAAAGGCAACGAATGAAACTGAACTTTTTCCAGTGCACAACCATAAACCAACAACCAGAAAAAAGAAAGAAATAACATTTCAATTTTAAGTTCAGTCCTCCAATGATCAAGCAAGTCTATTGGCCTGGGACTTGAAGATATGGAGATGATTTCACCCCTGATGTAAGGAAAAAATAAAAAGAGAAGGGGTGGAGGGAGACAGAGCAGGGGGTTTGGGAGGGGCCTGGTGTACGTGTGTGTGTGTGTGTGTATTAAAAACAGACAGCAGTGTAAAATAAAACAATGTTTGGGACACATATTTAACTCCATATTTTTTTGGGCACAAAAGGCGAGTTTAAACTGACCAAGACGCACCTCCAACAACATTTTACATTTTAGTCATTTAGCAGACGCTCTTATCCAGAGCGACTTTACAGTTAGTGAGTGCATACATTTTTTTTTTCATACTGGCCCCCCGTGGGAAACGAACCCACAACCCTGGCATTGCAAGCGCCATGCTCTACCAGCTGAGCTACACAGGGCCAACAACACATAAACCTCACATACAGTGGGGGAAAAAAGTATTTAGTCAGCCACCAATTGTGCAAGTTCTCCCACTTAAAAAGATGAGAGAGGCCTGTAATTTTCATCATAGGTACACGTCAACTATGACAGACAAATTGAGAAAAAAAATTCCAGAAAATGACATTGTAGGATCTGCCTGTAGTTATTGAACTCAACCTGCATGAGGTTTGTTTGTTGTGATTGAGTGCGGGGAAACAGCTGCGGGCAAGGTTCTGACAGATGTGTGTGTGTGTGTGTGTGTGTGTGTGTATGGACGTGTTTAACTATAGAATAGTAAACAAATAAACGTTTGACCAACTGGGGACATTTTGTTAGTCCCCAGAAGGTCAAATGCTATTTCTAGGGGGTTTAGGGTTAAGGTTAGAATTGGTGTTAGGGTTAGAATTAGGGTTAGGGTTAGGAGCTAGGGTTAGGTTTAGGGCAGGGGTTCTTTAACTTTTTTGCCTGGGACCCAAATTAGAAATTCTGTGTTTTCCTGAGACCCAAGCATGAAAACATGCAACTATACGTAAATATCGGTACATTTAATTGCCCTTATGCCTAAAACAAATGCAATATAGACAAAAACAAATATATGAAATACCCATATAAATAGCAATTCATGTACATTTTCCCCCATTAAAAACAATTACATATCTGTCTAGGTTGGAACTGTTGCTGTTAAAATACAATAAATCATTTTCATTCTGAACTGGAATAAACTGATTGAACACATCACACAGATGTATAACAGAACACACACACAGGCTCAGTTTTTGATAGTGCAACCCTAAGTAACAGTACAGATGAAACATTATCAGGCCTACTGTACATCTTACTGCAGAAAGTATTGAAAAAAAGGTCTGGGTTGGAACTGTTGCTGTTTGTTAGATTAATTTGGATTTTTAGAATAATGACTAAAGGATTTCACCCCAAATACAGTATAAATGTTAGAATTATCATGTAGTGTCAACCCACTAACAGAGGGGGCGGTACTAAACATTCAAGGGTGAAGGGGAAGACGGAAACTGTTTAGAAAACTCACCTAAAGGTGGGAGGAGTCAAGTCCAGGAGGTATAAAATCGTATGTTTGTGTCTTTGGCGCCAGAGCTCTCCATGAATAAATATACAGATAAATACTTGTGGGGTGTGGACCTTGAATCATTGATGATTAAAACCAGAGCCTTACAACCTCTGGTAATGATTCAAGCTTAGTTTGAATTAGAGAGAGAAATTCACTGTTAAAATACAATACATAATGTTTATTTTGAACTGGAATAAACTGATTGATCACATCATACAGATGTAGACCAGAAAACAAACACAATCACACACACAATGAGACGTGTGTGGCTGGTTGAAGTTTTCAACAAGCATGTCTATTCTGGGCTCAGTTTTTGACAGTGAAACCCTTAGGTCAACCCTGAGGTCATGCTCAGCATTGAATCTGTTTCTTTACTTGTTTTTTTAAGTACGCCAGAGTTGAGAACCCTGACTCACATAGGTACAGTGGGGGAAAAACGTATTTAGTCAGCCACCAATTGTGCAAGTTCTCCCACTTAAAAAGATGAGAGAGGCCTGTAATTTTCATCATAGGTACACGTCAACTATGACAGACAAATTGAGGGAAAAAAATCCAGAAAATCACATTGTAGGATTTTTTATGAATTTATTTGCAAATTATGGTGGAAAATAAGTATTTGGTCACCTACAAACAAGAAAGATTTCTGGCTCTCACAGACCTGTAACTTCTTCTTTAAGAGGCTCCTCTGTCCTCCACTCGTTACCTGTATTAATGGCACCTGTTTGAACTTGTTATCAGTATAAAAGACACCTGTCCACAACCTCAAACAGTCACACTCCAAACTCCACTATGGCCAAGAACAAAGAGCTGTCAAAGGACACCAGAAACAAAATTGTAGACCTGCACCAGGCTGGGAAGACTGAATCTGCAATAGGTAAGCAGCTTGGTTTGAAGAAATCAACTGTGAGAGCAATTATTAGGAAATGGAAGACATACAAGACCACTGATAATCTCCCTCGATCTGGGGCTCCACGCAAGATCTCACCCCGTGGGGTCAAAATGATCACAAGAACGGTGAGCAAAAATCCCAGAACCATACGGGGGGACCTAGTGAATGACCTGCAGATAGCTGGGACCAAAGTAACAAAGCCTACCATCAGTAACACACTACGCCGCCAGGGACTCAAATCCTGCAGTGCTAGACGTGTCCCCCTGCTTAAGCCAGTACATGTCCAGGCCCGTCTGAAGTTTGCTTGAGTGCATTTGGATGATCCAGAAGAGGATTGGGAGAATGTCATATGGTCAGATGAAACCAAAATATAACTTTTTGGTAAAAACTCAACTCGTCGTGTTTGGAGGACAAAGAATGCTGAGTTGCATCCAAAGAACACCATACCTACTGTGAAGCATGGGGGTGGAAACATCATGCTTTGGGGCTGTTTTTCTGCAAAGGGACCAGGACGACTGATCCGTGTAAAGGAAAGAATGAATGGGGCCATGTATCGTGAGATTTTGAGTGAAAACCTCCTTCCATCAGCAAGGGCATTGAAGATGAAACGTGGCTGGGTCTTTCAGCATGACAATGATCCCAAACACACCGCCCGGGCAACGAAGGAGTGGCTTCGTAAGAAGCATTTCAAGGTCCTGGAGTGGCCTAGCCAGTCTCTAGATCTCAACCCCATAGAACATCTTTGGAGGGAGTTGAAAGTCCCAAAACATCACTGCTCTAGAGGAGATCTGCATGGAGGAATGGGCCAAAATACCAGCAACAGTGTGTGAAAACCTTGTGAAGACTTACAGAAAACGTTTGACCTGTGTCATTGCCAACAAAGGGTATATAACAAAGTATTGAGAAACTTTTGTTATTGACCAAATACTTATTTTCCACCATAATTTGCAAATAAATTCATTACAAATCCTACAATGTGATTTTCTGGATTTATTTTTCTCTTTTTGTCTGTCATTGTTGACGTGTACCTATGATGAAAATTACAGGCCTCTCTCATCTTTTTAAGTGGGAGAACTTGCACAATTGGTGGCTGACTAAATACTTTTTCCCCCCACTGTAATTCTGTCCAAAAACAATGACAATTTTTCTCAACCAGTGGCATATGGGCTTTTTAGGTGAGTGGCGCTCAACTAACGTTCCATCCAAAAAATAATCGAACATAAATCATGTAGCAGATATAGCCTATGGTAGAAAGAGTATGTAGCCTTTTCTGTAGCCCACAGGCTGGAGATAAAATGTATGACAGTGTAATGAGATGGACACTTTTTACATCATACATGTTTCTCAGAACAAATAGCATAACAAAAAGTGCCCAATCAAATAAAATAAAATGCGCTGACATGTTAACAAACAACATATCCTAAAAACAAGACATGTCAAAGTAAAATGGACAATATGGAATGGACAATCAGGCTACTCACAACTGCTATCCAGGAGTTTCATCCCATGGGCTAAATTGTCATGATCAGTTGTTTCAAGTTTGTATCCGGTTTGTATTTTTAGGAGTTGATCATAGCAAAAAATAAAATACTTCTGCATTTCCCGCTGTGTAAACACATTGATTCTCATTGCAAATAGGCTAAGGCAATAGCGGTGCGTGGGTAAAATCACTGGGGAAGCCAAGACAGAAAAACAAAAACATATTACAACCTATGTGATGTGATAATTGCGTTGTTTGCTCTATAACCTATTAGTTCATATGCCTTGCGACCGTGATATATAGGCCTAAGGCCGAGACAATAAGAGGACACAGTTGCAGAATAATTTTTTCCACAATTTTTTTATCACAAAATCGGAGCGCAACCTCTGTCCGGTGAAGTCCACAAAGCATATTGCATGTAACAAACAGTTACATGACCTACAGCATGGTGAAACAAGTTAATATTTCCGACATTTTCGGACTACTAAACAACTATTGATTAGAACCACGGAGAGTTACCGCAAGTCGCAAAGAAAACAGGAGCTGCCTCCACTATTCCAGCACCATTTCAACTTCAACATCATCAAATCACCTAGCTATGCTTAGTCTAATAAAGTGACAACGAAAAGATACCAAAAACGATTTAGTCCAGTCAACATAAGCTAAATATGATGTGGCTGTCCATGCTTCTGATTTCTGTGTGTGTGTGTGTGTGCGTGCGTGCATGCAAGTAGAAAAAAAAACATGTTGACTCACCCTACTTGTAGAAAAACGCCAATGCCATCCTCCTTTCTTTCATGTTGACGAAATGGTCTATAACTCTGTCATACAGTACACCCTTTTATTTTTTGTTGTCCTAGGCTACCTGGCTAAAATTCTTGCTCGCTAGCCTAACTTCCTTTCATGAGCAACGTCAGCAATTAGCCAGCTAGTTAACATTAGCCTACTACATCTACAGTTGAAGTCGGAAGTTTACATAAACGAGTTTTAATGACTCCAACCTAAGTGTTTCAACCACTCCACAAATGTCTTGTTAACAAACTATAGTTTTGGCAAGTCGGTTAGGACATCTACTTTGTGCATGACACAAGTAATTTTTCCAACAATTGTTTACATTTTAGTCATTTAGCAGACGCTCTTATCCAGAGTGACTTACAGTTAGTGCATACCTTATTTTTTCATACTGGCCCCCCGTGGGAAACGAACCCACAACCCTGGCGTTGCAAACGCCATGCTCTACCAACTGAGCTACATCCCTGCTGGCCATTACCTCCCCTACCCTAGGCCAATTGTGCACCGCCCAATAGGTCTCCTGGTCGGGGCCGGCTAAAGCAGAGCCTGGATTCGCACCAGGATCTCTAGTGGCACAGCTAGCACTGTGATGCAGTGCCTTAGACCACTGCACCTCTGGAGATTATTTCACTTATAATTCACTGTATCACAATTCCAGAGGGTCAGAAGTTTACATACACTAAATTGACTGTGACTTTAAACAGCTTCGAAAATTCCAGAAAATTATCTCATGGCTTTAGAAGCTTCTGATAGGCTAATTGACATCATTTGAGTCAATTGGAGGTGTACCTGTGGATGTATTTCAAGCCCTACCTTCAAACTCAGTGCCTCTTTGCTTGACATCATGGGAAAATCAAAAGAAATCAGCCAAGACCTCATTAAAAAAATGTAGACCTCCACAAGTCTGGTTCATCCTTGGGAGAAATTTCCAAACGCCTGAAGGTACCACGTTCATCTGTACAAACAATAGTACGCAAGTATAAACACCATGGGACCACGCAGCCGTCATATCGCTCAGGAAGGAGACGCATTCTGTCTCCTAAAGATGAACGTACTTTGGTGCGAAAAGTGCAAATCAATCCCAGAACAACATCATAGGACCTTAAGAAGATGCTGGAGGAAACAGGTACAAAAGTATCTACATCCACAGTAAAATGAGTCCTATATCAACATAACCTGAAAGGCCGCTCAGCAAGGAAGCCATAAAACCGCCATAAAAAAGCCAGACTACGGTTTCAAATCAAATCAAATCAAATTGTATTGGTCACATGCGCCGAATACAACAGGTGCAGACATTACAGTGAAATGCTTACTTACAGCCCTTAACCAACATTGCATTTATTTTTAACAAAAAAAGTAAAAATAAAACAACAACAAAAAAAGTGTTGAGAAAAAAAAGAGCAGAAGTAAAATAAAGTGACAGTAGGGAGGCTATATATACAGGGGGGTACCGTTGCAGAGTCAATGTGCGGGGGCACCGGCTAGTTGAGGTAGTTGAGGTAATATGTACATGTGGGTAGAGTTAAAGTGACTATGCATAAATAATTAACAGAGTAGCAGCAGCGTAAAAAGGATGGGGTGGGGGGGCAGTGCAAATAGTCCGGGTAGCCATGATTAGCTGTTCAGGAGTCTTATGGCTTGGGGGTAGAAGCTGTTGAGAAGTCTTTTGGACCTAGACTTGGCACTCCGGTACCGCTTGCCGTGCGGTAGCAGAGAGAACAGTCTATGACTAGGGTGGCTGGAGTCTTTGACAATTTTGAGGGCCTTCCTCTGACACCGCCTGGTATAGAGGTCCTGGATGGCAGGAAGCTTGGCCCCAGTGATGTACTGGGCCGTACGCACTACCCTCTGTAGTGCCTTGCGGTCGGAGGCCAAGCAGTTGCCATACCAGGCGGTGATGCAACCAGTCAGGATGCTCTCGATGGTGCAGCTGTACAATTTTTTGAGGATCTGAGGAACCATGCCAAATCTTTTCAGTCTCCTGAGGGGGAATAGGCTTTGTCGTGCCCTCTTCACGACTGTCTTGGTGTGTTTGGACCATGATAGTTCGTTGGTGATGTGGACACCAAGGAACTTGAAGCTCTCAACCTGTTCCACTACAGCCCCGTTGATGAGAATGGGGGCGTGCTCAGTCCTCTTTTTTTTCCTGTAGTCCACAATCATCTCCTTTGTCTTGGTCACGTTGAGGGAGAGGTTGTTGTCCTGGCACCACACGGCCAGGTCTCTGACCTCCTCCCTATAGGCTGTCTCATCGTTGTCGGTGATCAGGCCTACCACTGTTGTGTCGTCAGCAAACTTAATGATGGTGTTGGAGTCGTGCCTGGCCATGCAGTCATGGGTGAACAGAGAGTACAGGAGGGGACTGAGCACGCACCCCTGAGGGGCCCCCGTGTTGAGGATCAGTGTGGCAGATGTGTTGTTACCTACCCTTACCACCTGGGGGCGGCCCGTCAGGAAGTCCAGGATCCAGTTGCAGAGGGAGGTGTTTAGTCCCAGGATCCTTAGCTTAGTGATGAGCTTAGAGGGCACTATGGTGTTGAATGCTGAGCTGTAGTCAATGAATAGCATTCTCACGTAGGT
Source organism: Coregonus lavaretus (assembly GCF_964263955.1). NCBI lineage: Eukaryota > Metazoa > Chordata > Actinopteri > Salmoniformes > Salmonidae > Coregonus > Coregonus lavaretus. Next base: position 29,503,066 of record NC_139998.1, on the reverse strand, counting down.
GTTCCTCTTGTCCAGGTGGGAAAGGGCAGTGTGGAGTGCAATAGAGATTGCATCATCTGTGGATCTGTTGGGGCGGTATGCAAATTGGAGTGGGTCTAGGGTTTCTGGGATAATGCTGTTGATGTGAGCCATGACCAGCCTTTCAAAGCACTTCATGGCTACAGACGTCAGTGCTACGGGTCGGTAGTCATTTAGGCAGGTTATCTTAGAGTCCTTGGGCACAGGGACTATGGTGGTCTGCTTGAAACATGTTGGTATTACAGACTCAGTCAGGGACATGTTGAAAATGTCAGTGAAGACACTTGCCAGTTGGTCAGCACATGCTCGGAGTACACGTCCTGGTAATCTGTCTGGCCCTGCGGCCTTGTGAATGTTGACCTGCTTAAAAGTCTTACTCACATCGGCTACGGAGAGAGTGATCACATAGTCATCCGGAACAGCTGGTGCTCTCATGCATGCTTCAGTGTTGCTTGCCTCGAAGCGAGCATAGAAGTGGTTTAGCTCGTCTGGTAGGCTTGTGTCTCAACTGCACATGGGGACAAAGATCGTACTTTTTGGAGAAATGTCCTCTGGTCTGATGAAACAAAAATAGAACTGTTTGGCCATTATGACCATCGTTATGTTTGGAGGAAAAGGGGGAATGCTTGCAAGCCGAAGAACACCATCCCAACCGTGAAGCACGGGGGTGGCAGCATCATGCTGTGGGTGTGCTTTGCTGCAGGAGGGTCTGGTGCACTTCACAAATTAGATGGCATCATGAGGAAGGAAGATTATGTGGATATATTGAAGCAACATCTCAAGACATCAGTCAGGAAGTTAAAGCTTGGTCGCAAATGGGTCTTCCAAATGGACAATGACCCCAAGCATACTTCCAAAGTTGTGGCAAAATGGCTTAAGGACAACAAAGTCAAGGTATTGGAGTGGCCATCACAAAGCCCTGACCTCAGTCCTATAGAACATTTGTGGGCAGAACTGAAAAAGCGTGTGCGAGCAAGGAGGCCTACAAACCTGACTCAGTTACACCAGCTCTGTCAGGAGGAATGGGCCAAAATTCACCCAACTTATTGTGGGAAGCTTGTGGAAGGCTACCCGAAACATTTGACCCAAGTTAAACAATTTAAAGGCAATGCTACCAAATACTAATTGAGTGTATGTAAACTTCTGACCCACTGGGAATGTGATGAAATAAATAAAAGCTGAAATAAATCATTCTCTCTACTATTATTCTGACTTTTCACATTCTTAAAATAAAGTGGTGATCCTAACTGACCTAAAACAGGTAATTTTTACTAGGATTAAATGTCAGGAATTGTGAAAAACTGAGTTTAAATGTATTTGGCTAAGGTGTATGTAAACTTCCGACTTCAACTGTAGCTACATATTGAACTTTCATCCTCTCAGTCCTGGGGCACAATGTGTATGAATTCACGGTTGGATCAGAATTGTGGTTATAATCATTGGCCAGTACGGAGAATTAAGTAAAACCACAAGTCCAAATCCCTATCTCCATCTATGGCTAATTTAGGAAAGGGACAATTTTAGCTAGCTAGCTAGCCACTGGAGGAGGTTTCTGTCAATTATGTATTTCTCTTGAAGCGATGTGATAGAAGTCAAGCCAAATTCAAGCCAAAAACGCCTTTTCAACGTCAGAAATGTATGTATTTTAAACACCCTGAAAATACGTATTTTCACCTTTCATTCAAAACCTAAATTGAACCAAACTTAAATGTCTGGAAAATACATATTTTAGACATATTTTCAATGTCATTTTGCTTACTGGGACTATTCTAGTTTTGCAGGGGCAGCAATTTTTTGGTCTCCTCTAGAGCAGCAGAACGGCCTGGACCGGCCTGCAGGCTAGTTTTAGTGATAGGCTAGTTTTAGCCACAGGCTGCTGCAGGGCTGCAGCTGGAAGCATCTCCCATCCTCACCTGATTCAGCATATATCATTTTCATAGTCATGGCATGCTTGGTTCAATACAATAGCTATGGCGAGAGAACCGAATATCCAATATAAAACTAATTTTGCCCCGGTCTCCAAACCGCGCACCTGAGAGCAGCTGGGGGTCCTGAGGAAGAACATCGGCTCTCTGGAAAAGGCTATAAGGACACACACCTGACGCCCAAATCGATATTTCATTTCAGAATTTATAAAAATTAGGTTAGGGTTTGGGTAGTCTCGCGTTGCCATACCTCCAAAATCACAATGTTGTCACGCCTGGTTCGCAACGAGGCTAGGGTTAGGGTCAGAGTTAAGGATTTGGTTAAGGTTAAGGTAGGTAGGTTTTAGCTAGTCGGTTTAAGCGTCAGCGGTGTCCTAATAGTTTCTCCCCGGCTCTCTCCTTCATGGTCCTGAAGCTTTGCAGGAAAGCAGCATCATTATCCAACTTCCACCTCCCTGATCCTAGGTTTCCACTAGTTACCTCAGCCACAAAGTCAACATTGGCTATCGTAAAAATGTATATACTCCTCTTTTACGTTGCTGGCACTCTCTGTTTATTATCTATGCACAGTCACTTTAACTCTACCTACATGTACATATTACCTCAATTACCTCGACTAACCTGTGCCCCCCCACATTGACTTCTTCTTCTTCGATGAGGTTTAACGGCGGTTGGCATCCAATATGTTGCATTACCGCCACCTTCTAGACTGGAGTACAACTCCCTTATATTTTGCTTGAAAAATAAAATTACAATAAAATAAAGAAATACCCTATCATTCAAAAAAAGTAATTAAATTAACACCACCCTACTCCACTATTTAAATCTATTTATTCCTGCATCATGACCTCAACCTGAAAGGATGGAACAACACCACTTAACACACCCTGTAACTCTTCTGATGTCAAGTCTCACACACCCAAACACCTCTCTGCAGCTGCCACCACAACCTCAATGTTCTTCGACTTAGGTTCCATCCCTGCAGTACAATTAATAACCATTGCTATAAATGCTAAAAATCCAATCTTACTGAAACATATATCACTTGTTGGCCTATCCCTCTGTACTGGTACTGATCTACTACTCTCACCACTCCTCCCCCTTGACCCATCTTCCTCTACTTTCTTCACTGCCTCAGCATGACAACTTCTGCTCTACTCTTACCCTGGAAACCTCAACCTGCCTCTCTCGCATGAGACATTTCTGATCCCCAGCCCCATGGGCACCCCTACAATTAGCACATACCACTACTTTCCCCAATGCTACACATTCCTTTGTCTCATGACCTTCTGCACACTTCTCACACATTGGAACCTCCCTCCTACACACTTGCTGCCACATGCCCATAAGTTTGACACCTGTAACACCGTGATGTATTCAGCACATAAGCTCCTACAGGACAACCGAACTTTCTCAAGGGACGCCATTTACGAGGCTCTCCAACCGAATATTTGTCTAAAATTACTTCCACCATACTCCTGGTTCACACCAGGGGACTCTGGCATCGCTACCTAGCTCTCAATTTTCTTATCCTTTTCTTGGATAACCCATCCGAAAAGTTCAGTGCTCTCTCGCTTCGCCACAAGCACAGCTGAAGGCAGTCACAAATACTAGTATTCTGCCCTTCTCTTTTACATTGGAACTGCCACATGCTATCATTTTTCACCCATTTGGCTACCTACTCCTACGGACTGCCATAACGCCTCCACATATTGACTGTACCGGTAACCCCTGTATACAGCCTCACTACTGCTGCTCTTTAATTATTTTTGTATTTTTTACTTAACACTTATTTTTCGTAAAAATGCATTGTTGGTTAAGGGCTTGTAAATTAGCGTTTCACATTATGACTTTGTGGCTCTGGTAACTAGGGACGACCCTGCTCCTAGTTTAGTTGACAGAGATGCCGGCTTCACTCTCTGCTCGTCCTAGTTGGTTCTCTCCCTAACTGCTCGACTCATGTCCTCCGCGCGGTAATCCTGCCTATTCTTCTCGCAGGAAACGGTGCAGCGTCTCAAACTTCCTTCGTATCTGTGTCTCTGTGCGTGGTATTTAGCACATTTTTAACCATTGACTAGGTTTTAACACGGGCGTTGTTAGCTAATTAGCTACCTGGCTTCGTCCGGTCTTCACCTACAAATCAAGCCAATCAGAAACGATGGCATCGTAGCGGCAATTTTTTATAATCCTCCATCCACTGTCTTTTCAACCATCCAGTAACACAACAGCACCTTAAAATATGTTTACTGTCCAGCAAATGACAATGTAAAAGTGTATAGTTTGATTTGAATTAATGAAGTGTAATGATGAATTGGTAAGTAGCTAGCTAGCTAACGTTAGATAAGTGATTTCAGGGCGGTCGCTCATGAGGTGAGTTAGCTGGGTGACAACGCCTGCTATCTGTGACTGATTTCATGCTAGCTAGCTGTTACGGTAACTGCACAGATGAGTATATTTGGTAACAACATCAGTTCTTGCTAGCTAGCATCCTTATTTCATGAAGCATATCAATTTCCTACCCTGGCAGCTCGTCAATCTATTGAAGATGGAAATGGATGTTTCCAGCATAAGCAAACATAATGGTGAGTATTGTTCATATTTGATGGACTTCTATAAGTTACACGACAGTACTGGACGGTTTTTGTTTATTTGTTGGGTTTGTCTGTATCTCCATGAGTTTATTTTTACTTTACAGCCACCAAGACCGATCTGAGTTTGTTGCTGGAGTGTCTGAAGTACCAGATGAAATGTCCTGATTCACAGAAACAAGCTCTTCTCACCATCTACTCTATCTGTCAACAGAGAGGTCTCTCTCTCACACACACACACAGCAAATCCCCTAAAGATAGACAAATTGACAAATCTAACAGTTATGCAATGGCACTGATTTTCTCTTGCTCTCTCTCTATCAGAGGAGAATGTGGACTTCTTCAGAGAGATGGGAGGGGTGGTGTTTGTGTACAACCTCTCCAAATCCAGTGCTCACTCAGAGGTCAGGGAGACTGCTCTCTTCATACTGGGAACGCTGGCAGAGGCCAATGGTGTGTGTGTGTGTGCGTGTGTGCTGGTAGTGTACTTTAAGCAGGTTCTCTCTGACTCTGACGCTGTACGTGTATTGTAAACAAGCTGTGTGTTTAGTCTGCTGTAAGCAGGCCCTGTGTAGGAGGGAAACATTCAGTGATCTGACAGAGTGTCTGATGCAGCAGGACAGTCCACTGACCCAGAGGAGAGTAGCTGTCTACCTGATCTCTGTCCTCGTCGCCAACAACAGTAAGCGCAGACAGGAAAAACTGACTGAGTTTCTTTGGTCCTGCTGGGGTTGAGAATTGATTTGGACAGGGAATGATTGTCATGACAGGCAGTTGTTTTAGCTGGTACAGCCAGAGGAGGATGGACCCCCCCCCCTTTCAAGGGAGTTTTTCCTTGCCACTGTGCTGCTGCTTGATCTTTGGGGTCTAAGCCACGTTATTGTGAGGCACTTTGTGATGCTTATGTGAAAAGCACTATACAGGTGCAGCTCAATAAATTAGAATATTGTGGAAAAGTTAAGTAATTTCAATAATTCAATTGACAAAGTGAAACTCATATATCGTGGATTAATTACACAAAAGTGAAATAGTTCAAGGTTGTATTTGTTTTAATCTGAATGATTACGGCTTACAGCTCATGAAAACCCCAAATTCAGAATATTGTGAAAAAGTTCAATATTGTAGACTCAAGGTGTCACACTCTAATCAGCTAACTAACTCAAAACACCTGCAAAGGTTTCCTGAGCCTTTAAATGGTCTCTCAGTCCAGTTCAGTAGGCTTCACAATCATGGGGAAGACTGCTGACTTGACAGTTGTGCAGATGACAGTCATCAACACCCTCAACAAGGAGGGAAAGCCTCAAAAGATCATTGCTAAAGAAGCTGGCTGTTCACAGAGTGCTGTATCCAAGCATATTCATGGAAAGTCGAGTGGAAGGAAGAAGTGTGGTAAGAAAAGGTGCACAAGCAACAGGGATAACCAGAGCCTTGAGAGGATTGTCAAGCAAAGGCCATTCAAAAATGTGGGGGAGCTTCACAAGAAGTGGACTGAGGCAGGAGTCAGTGCATCAAGAGCCACCACGCACAGACGTATCCAGGAAATGGGCTACAACTGTCGCATTCCTCGTGTCAAGCCACTCCTGAACCAGAGGCAATGTCAGAAGCGTCTTACCTGGGCTAAGGAGAAAAATAACTGGTCTGTCGCTCAGTGGTCCAAAGTCCTCTTTTCAGATGAAAGTACATTTTGCATTTCATTTCGCAATCAAGGTCCCAGAGTCTGGAGGAATAGTGGAGAGGCACATAATCCAAGTTGCTTGAAGTGCAGTGTGAAGTTTCTACAGTCAGTGATGATTTGGGGAGCCATGTCATCTTCTGGTGTTGGTCCACTGTGTTTCATCAAGTCCAAAGTCAACTCCGCCATCTACCAGGAAATGTTAGAGCACTTCATGCTTCCTTCTGCTGACAAGCTTTATGGAGATGCTGATTTCATTTTCCAGCAGGACTTGGCACCTGCCCACACTGCCAAAGGTACCAATACCTGGTTCAATGACCATGGGATTACTGTGCTTGATTGGCCAGCAAACTCGCCTGATCTGAACCCCATAGAGAATTTATGGGGTATTGTCAAGAGGAAGATGAGAGAGACAAGACCCAACAATGCAGACGAGCACACAGGCTGATCGACTCCATGCCACGCTGCATAGATGCAGTGATTCATGCAAAAGGAGCCCCAACCAAGAACTGACAGCATGTACAAGAACATACTTTTCAGAAGGCCGACATGTCTGTATTACATTTCATTTTTTCACTGGTCTTATGTCATATTCAAATTTTCTAAGATACTGAATTTGTGGTTTTCATGAGCTGTAAGCCGTAATCATCGAGATTAAAACAAATACAGGCTTGAACTATTTCACTTTTTGTGTAATTAATCCACAATATATATGAGTTTCACTTCGTCAATTGAATTATTGAAATTACTTAACTTTTCCACAATATTCTAATTTATTGAGCTGCACCTGTATATTGTACATAAAATGTGATTAATTGTGTGTGTGCTGCTTTAGGGTCTGGACAGATTTTTGCTCAGACGTCGGGCTGTCTGGACATCCTGCTGGACTTGTTCAGGTAAACACTGAAAAGCACCACTGGTTTTCAGGCAGAACTGTTTCCAAATTGAGAACTAATTTACTTTTACAAAAGACCTGGATGGTCAAGAGGTGAGCAGTAGATACAAAATACACTGCTCAAAAAAATAAAGGGAACACTAAAATAACACATCCTAGATCTGAATGAATGAAATAATCTTATTAAATACTTTTTTCTTTACATAGTTGAATGTGCTGACAACAAAATCACACAAAAATTATCAATGGAAATCAAATGTATCAACCCATGGAGGTCTGGATTTGGAGTCACCCTCAAAATTAAAGTGGAAAACCACACTACAGGCTGATCCAACTTTGATGTAATGTCCTTAAAACAAGTCAAAATGAGGCTCAGTAGTGTGTGTGGCCTCCACGTGCCTGTATGACCTCCCTACAACACCTGGGCATGCTCCTGATGAGGTGGCGGATGGTCTCCTGAGGGATCTCCTCCCAGACCTGGACTAAAGCATCCGCCAACTCCTGGACAGTCTGTGGTGCAACGTGGCGTTGGTGGATGGAGCGAGACATGATGTCCCAGATGTGCTCAATTGGATTCAGGTCTGGGGAACGGGCGGGCCAGTCCATAGCATCAATGCCTTCCTCTTGCAGGAACTGCTGACACACTCCAGCCACATGAGGTCTAGCATTGTCTTGCATTAGGAGGAACCCAGGGCCAACCGCACCAGCATATGGTCTCACAAGGGGTCTGAGGATCTCATCTCAGTACCTAATGGCAGTCAGGCTACCTCTGGCGAGCACATGGAGGGCTGTGCGGCCCCCCAAAGAAATGCCACCCCACACCATGACTGACCCACCGCCAAACCGGTCATGCTGGAGGATGTTGCAGGCAGCAGAACGTTCTCCACGGCGTCTCCAGACTCTGTCACGTCTGTCACGTGCTCAGTGTGAACCTGCTTTCATCTGTGAAGAGCACAGGGCGCCAGTGGCGAATTTGCCAATCTTGGTGTTCTCTGGCAAATGCCAAACGTCCTGCACGGTGTTGGGCTGTAAGCACAACCCCCACCTGTGGACGTTGGGCCCTCATACCACCCTCATGGAGTCTGTTTCTGACCATTTGAGCAGACACATGCACATTTGTGGCCTGCTGGAGGGCATTTTGCAGAGCTCTGGCAGTGCTCCTCCGGCTCCTCCTTGCACAAAGGCGGAGGTAGCAGTCCTGCTGCTGGGTTGTTGCCCTCCTACGGCCTCCTCCACGTCTCCTGATGTACTGGCCTGTCTCCTGGTAGCGCCTCCATGCTCTGGACACTACGCTGACAGACACAGCAAACCTTCTTGCCACAGCTCGCATTGATGTGCCATCCTGGATGAGCTGCACTACCTGAGCCACTTGTGTGGGTTGTAGACTCCGTCTCATGCTACCACTAGAGTGAAAGCACCGCCAGCATTCAAAAGTGACCAAAACATCAGCCAGGAAGCATAGGAACTGAGAAGTGGTCTGTGGTCACCCCCTGCAAAACCAGTCCTTTATTGGGGGTGTCTTGCTAATTGCCTATAAATTCCACGTGTTGTCTGTTCCATTTGCACAACAGCATGTGCAATTTATTGTCAATCAGTGTTGCTTCCTAAGTGGATAGTTTGATTTCACAGAAGTGTGATTGACTTGGAGTTACATTGTGTTGTTTAAGTGTTCCCTTTATTTTTTTGAGCAGTGTAGTATTGAAACTATACAGGACAACACCAATTCCAGTTCAGGTTTATTGATGTCTCTCTCCCAAGGACTAGTTTCCCTCTCTCTGGCGAGGCCACAGTGAAACCTGCTAACATCACTCAGCTGTTCCAACTCTGGACCTCTGTGTCCAGTGCTCTCTGTGGCTGTGTCAACAACCCCCAGAATGGTAACACCTGTGTCTGTGTGTATGTTTGTGTCCTTGTACAGTGTTCTATGCAGCTGTACATAAAATAAACAACTGTGGTTACGCATGCATGTGTGTATCTTGCAGTAGTTTAATGTTTATAGAGAGAGAGAATAGAAGGGAGGTCGAAGGAAGAAGAAAAGCTTTTCGTCTTTCATGTCTTAACCCTTTCTTTCCCTAGAGGAGAGCCAGCGTATCTGTGTGTCAGCCTTCCCCCTGGTCAAGGCCTGGCTGCAGCAGCTCTCTCACCCCCGCACAGAGATGGTTCAGCCCATCTGCTCCTTCATAGCCATGACGGTCGCCAACAACCGTGAGTAAAACAGGGATGATACACTGACACTAATGTTTAGAGCCTGTTACTTACATATGTATCCATATCATGTGATTTGAAATGGTCTGTTAGCCTTTTTCACAGATTTTCTTAAGTTGTCTGTCACACACAGAATACCTAGGTTGCTCTTGCAATGGATGGTTTGTAATTGTAATCCGACTAGTTTTATAAGTGTAGTGACCTTCAGTCTGTAGAAGTTACAGTGTCCTGGAGTGTTTTGGTTTAGACAACCTTTCACTAACTGTTCAAATGAAGGTCTCTCTCTCTCTCTCTCTCTCGCTCGTGTCAAGGAAGGAAGGAAGGAAGGAAGGATGGATGAATGCCATTAGTCTGTAGATACTACAGTGGAGAGAACAGTTTTATCTATTGAACTCTCATCTTGTCTTTCACTCCTTTCTCTGTGTCTCTCACTATCCATCTCTCCCTCTGGAACCCTCTCTCTCTCTATCAGATTGTGCTCAGGAGAGTTTTTCCTCAGTTAGCGGGCTCGAAACTCTGACCCTCACTCTGATTCGCTTAGCCTCTCATGCCTCCCACAGCCCATTGGCCTGTCAGCTGTCTGTCATCATGACCAAGACCCTGTCAGCCTGCATCACTGACAACCGTGAGTGACTCACTCCCCTCTCCCCTACCCCCAAGGCAACTAGATTCATCGGCAGGCCGATTGTTGTCGGAGCAGATGGTTGGGGGGCCGGAACATAATTATAAGAATTTGTATACTGCAAATTAACCACAACTAAACCCAAAAGGAGATGGTATTTGAAATAACAATTTTCATACCTTGATTACATTGAGACACGATCACGTCTCTTTTTCTATTCGTGGGTGTGCTTGGGAACAGATTTCCTAAATTACTCATTTTCTGCTGAATTCCTGGTCATTTTACAGTCGTTGTTTTGCCCAAAACACAAAAAAATATATATATTTGTTTTTACTAGAAACTTTGGGGGGCTAAAAAAAAAATCACTCACAGGCCGATTTTGGCCCGCGGGCTGCATGTTGCCGACCCCTGCCATAGGCCTAGGCACTTGTATAGAACTCACTCACCCATTCACACTCGTACAGCCATGTAAACCAGCTCTCCTCAGGTAACCAGTCCATTCTCTCCTCTGCGCGTAGCTGTGTTGGCGTCAGGTCTAGCAGGTTATGGTTTGGTTCCCCAGCTCATCTCCCTGCTGTCCAGCCCCAACCTGGAGCCCCAAGGCAGGCTAATTGCCATACTCACCCTGGGACACTGCACTGAGGCCTCTGGTAACGAACACAGATTTATTGGAAACAAATAATGACGATAACACTATCTTACAATGCCAAAGCAAACATGAATTTATCACATCAATGATAACAGCACAGTAATAACTGGAATAACAACTACTGTATTTGAATGCCCCCACCACCCCCATAGAGGAGCACCAGTCCCAGTTGTTACAGTGTGGAGGTCTGTCCCTCATCATCACTCTACTGACTGAGTCTACCAGCGAAGAGCTCAGGAAGGCTGCTACCTTCATACTGCAGACCTGCAAACAGGCTAGTGAGTACACACACACACACACACACAAAGGCCTGTGTTCAAAGGTCAGTGAGTCTGTGGAAGTGAGTCTAGCCATTTGATGATGTCCATAGCACCGTCTCTCCTCTCATCCTTCTCTCCTCCCAGCTGTGTCTCTGCGTGGTGTGGTCCAGGGGGAGTCCCAGGGTCAGACTGGGGAGGTGGAGCCCCCTGTGGACATGGAGGGGTACTGGAGGTCAGCACGAGACATGCTGCACAGGATCAACCAGCTGGAGAGACAACAGGCTCAGGTGTACTAAACACACACACAGCAATCTTTACAAAGGCACTGCAAACATCAGTCTTCTCCTCCACACACAGGCATATACACTCACTCACTCATCCACACTCTTCAAACGCCAAGCTTTTATATAGACACACAAATCTTCCTTCTATTTCACAGGTGTGTGGTGTTGGGGTTGTTGCCCAGGGAGCTGAGGAAGAGTGGCAGGAGGACAAACCAAACCCCTCAGACCAACAGAACCCTGCAGGATTGGGGAGGAAGGAGCTACTCTCACCCCTACCTCTCCCCCCACCCCCAACCCCTCACCACACCTCTTTACCATACCAGGAGAGGAGAGGAGAAAGAGGAGAGAGGAGTGGCCAAGAGAGAAGATATGGAAGAGGAGGAGAGAAAGGAGAGGAGAGGGCGATGGATGGCGAGAGAGAGACCCCTGTCCTGCCTGTCTTAGTGAGGAGGGGTAGAGATGGAGAGAGAGTGAAGCGAGACCAGAGAGACAGAGAGGAGAAACAACTCACAAACAGAGGGCAGGACCTAACGGTGAGGGTCTAACAAAGCTCCAGTCCACTCACCACACAATTGTTCAGTCCAGACCCCTACCCCTACCCTCTAGGCACTTCGTGTTAATCTGAAAGGATTGGATAGGTATAAAAGCAATATGGTAGCTCCACCGTGCCGTCTGATATGCTGTTTCTGGACAGGGCTGATTTATTTTGCGCACACACACACACACACACACACTACTAGTCTCTAAGCCCACTGACTCTCTTGGCGTTATGGAGTAAGTTAAGTGTCAAAAGTTGTGGTTGTTTTGACCAGGAGCATGTAAGGAGACAGATATTCCAAGCCAGTGAGGAGCCGCAGAAACCCGGCCACAGCAGCAGAGTGCGAGAGGGAGAGAAGAGGACGCACACACACTCTCTCACACATCAAGAGAGGGAGAGCGACAGGGCAGCAAACACACACACTAAGGCATACAGAAACATACAGGCAGAAGAGAAAAGACACACCACGCTGCACGTGCACACACTAGGAAACACACACAGAGCAAAGGAAAGGGATAGGGGCTTGGCAGCTAAGAGAAACACTTATCCTCTCTACACCAACAAAACCACAGCGTCACACACGCATGTAAACACACAGACCGAGAACCGCCGAGACAAGCACCCTGGGAGGAGAGGGCAGACTGGTGTCCCGGGGCAGCCCAGTGGTGGAGAGGATGAGAGGTGTTATGTATGTCTGGGGACGGGAACATTTGTCACCTCCTCCTCTTCCTCCAGGCCGCTAGAGGGACACTCCCAGACACACACACACAGGTCGGTACTCTGCACAATATGCAAATGCTATATTTACTGAAACATGATTCTTGTGAAGTGTTTCATGTTAATTCTATGTAAGAAATGAAGTGGAATTCTGTGTATACCGGTTCTTCTCTCCCTCGTGGTTTGGGGTTTAGCCAAGTGTTCAAGTGCCCAGCTCCAGGCAAGCCAGGATTGAGCAGGCAGAAGAAACTGTTGGACGATGAAGGTACAAAATGTTAATGGGATAAAGTGACAATGCAAAACTGTCTTTATCGCTTTATCTACAGCTCTAAAAAAAATTTGAACAGTCTCTTACCAAATCCCAACAGTAACACAGTTCTTGCCTCTCCCCCCTCCCCACTCCCCACCCCCCTTCCGTCCTTTCTTAGATGCCCTGTCTGTGTGTTCTGAGCTGCTGGACAGTGAGATCAGTAAGATACTGGAGACTCCAGCCACCACAAATAAACCCACCTATAGGTGCTCAGGTGTGTGTGTGTATACAGTATATTATGCGTGTGTGTGTGTGTGTGTGTGTGTGTGTGTGTTGGTTAATCCAGCTGTTTCCATCTCCCTAGGCTGTGTGTTGCGGTTCAGTGAGGTGACCAGCCGGTCGTTCCCTGTCCTCCAGAGGTCCTGTCCTCACAGCTGTGACCTGCACATGGTGCTGCAGCAGGCCACACACAGCTACACAAAGTGCTTCCGAGAAATACGCAGGAGGAGATACGCAAACACGACTAACCAGAGAGAGATGCAGCGAGACTCACACACTCTGGGACCGAGAGAGGGTGGGACTCAGAGCATCTGGGATCACAGCAGAGGTAAGAATCCTGAAGTGCAGAACACACACACACACCGATACGATCTGAGACGTGATGTGTGTCAGGTTGTAACAGAGGCCAGTCTGACTCCTATCCGTAAAGGACCCCTGCTGAAGAGCTACTCAACCCACAAAGGACAACACAACAATGACCACAACCGTAAGATTCACCAACTCACCAAAACTATTCCATCCTCCGTCTTGGGGTTGGAAAACAACATATTATATTAGTCTCTATCACCTTCTCCTCTTTTCTCCTCCCTCTCTGTCTCTCTCCCCCCTCCTTTCTCTGTCAGATGTGAGTCTCACCCCCCTAAAGAAGCGTGGTCCATGTGGAGATATCACCCTGACTCCTGTGTGTAGAGGTGGTCTGATGAGGAGCTTCTCCTCTGTGACCAGCAGGGGGCAGGAGAGCGGAGGTACAGTATGTTCAGACACCATAACAACACATTACAGCACATTACAACTCTTAGCACTTTAGCCTTAATTTAACCCAGCTCATAATGAGAGCCTTATTGTTTCTAATGTATCATCTGACTCCCTCTGTCTTACTCTGTGTGTGTCTGTCTCTGTCTCTCTCTCTCAGACGTTAGTCTCACTCCCTTGAAGAAGCCTCGGCCCTCTGAAGGTAAGGAAATGAAGCTATTGTTGAAATGTGATACTGTATGTTTAGTTTCAATTTATTTTGGGATGGAAGTGCAGGGAAGTGTGTTTAAATGCTACTTCTGGAGGTTGTTCTGATCATGTATGCAGCACTGCCTCCTAGCTGTCTGGGTTATATAATAATGTATTATGGTGTTGTGCAACAATTACACTGGTATGGTTGGGGGTATGTCAATTGATCACTGCAAGAGGTCAGAGGTTAGGGTCAGTCTTGTGCTCAGGATACTGAGAAAGAGGCTGAGATTTGTGCTAAATTACATTTGAAATGGGTGTTGGAGATTGGATAGTTATTGAGTTATGGCATAAGTTGATGACTGGAGATGAGTTATAGATTATTGAGTTATGGGATAAGTTGATGCGTTAGAGATAGTTGAGTTATGGGATAAGTTGATGCGTTAGTGAGAGTTGAGTTATGGGATTAGTTGAGTTATGGTATAAGTTATAGATAGTTGAGTTATGGTATAAGTTTAGACGGTGGTGACGGGCTGCTATGAGGTTATAACCAATATGCGACATGAATGTCTGTGTGTATACGCTTGCCTGTGTGCGCGCGTATTTGTGGTTGTGTGTGTGTTTCTCGTGGGATTCCTGGTGTCCAGTGTATTCCTGGCAGCACAGAGGAATGTTGAACCACTGCCAATGTTCTCACAGCACAGCACAGACCAGGGCGGCCTTAGTTGTCCAACACTAGCTCCTAGCTAGTCATCACTCTGTTACTGAGCTCTACAGCTGTACAACGCTAGCTAGTTTAAACTCTGTTATAGCGCTGTTAAGCTTCTCCCCCCCCTCCAATGTCGTGTAGTAGTGTCCACTTCTAGTCTTCTGTGTGTGTTGTTTCACTCTTCATTCAGATTTACTCTTGCCCTCTCTTTTTGAACACATGCTTCCTCCTCCTCCACACTTTTTTGTCTGAAATACTACATTCTCTTTCTCCGTCTGTCCCTCCGTTTCTTTCGCTTTCTCCATCCAGACTGTCTGTCGCCCTCTCGTGTCGCCCTCTCATGTCTTTCTCTCTTGCTTTTCTCTGTTCTTCCACCAGCTTGATCTGTCCCTTCTACCCCCCCCTCTGCCCCTCTCTCCATCTCTCCTTTTATTCTCTCTCCCTGTTTGGCCAGTGAATCTCTCTTCTGTGTTCTATTGTTCTGGTAGCAGGCAGCTGTATTAGGCGTGACGGATGACGTAATGTCACTCCAATGAAGAATAGAAAGGAGGGAGAGATTGTATTTTCTCTTTATTAGATTGTCTCCGTGTTTAGCTCAACACGCTCTGAGAGCGGTTGGTCTCTGCTCACAATGAGGCGTGACACATCAGTTCTTTGCTTACTCTCTCACTCTTTCTCTCTCTTACTCACACACACACACACACACACACACACACACACACACTAATGTTCTCTCTCTCGTTGACACACACAGACAGGAGAACAGATCATGGTGCCATTGATGATCAGCAGGAGACTCTGTTCATGGGAAAACCCTCTCTGACTGTAAGGAGGGAGAGAGAGAGAGAGTGTGTGTCCACCGCTGTCTCTGTAGAAGTGTACATTTACATTTACATTTTAGTCATTTAGCAGACGCTCTTATCCAGAGCGACTTACATATTTTTATTTATTTTATACTGGCCCCCTGTGGGAATCGAACCCAATACCCTGGCGTTGCAAACACCATGCTCTATCAACTGAGCTACATCCCTGCCGGCCATTCCCTCCCCTACCCTGGACGACGCTGGGCCAATTGTGCGCCGCCCATGAGTCTCCCGGTCGCGGCCGTGTATTGAATGGAGGTTAATCTATAGTGGATGGACTGACCGTATAGAACAGCTAGTGTTCAAGTAACCAGGCAATGTGACAACAGAGACAACTATGCCAGTGTGTGTGTGTATGATGGTGTCTCCTTCTCAGTTCAGTAGGGGAATGTTACCCAAGAGGTCTGTGTGTGTGATGGTCCCCTCTCTATTGCAGAGCAGTTACAAAACCAAGGAAAGGAGGATGATGGCAGATTGTTTTGTCTCATGTCCTCTCTCTTGTCTGTCTCTCTTGTCTCTCTCTCTCTTTCTTTCGTTCTTTCTTTCTTTCTTTCTTTCTTTCTTTCTTTCTTTCTTTCTTTCTTTCTTTCTTTCCATCCACAGAGGGAGAGGAGGAACTTCAGCCGTGAGGAGGAGAGTTACCTGTGTGGAGGTATAGAGAGGTTTGGTCCGTCCTGGAACACCATCCTGTGGGCCTATCCCTTCCAGCCGGGGCGCACCCATGTAGATCTGGCCCAGACATACAAACACCCGCATGTAATAGGCATCAACAATGGTTTTAAAAACATTTGTCACTGACTTCAATTTCAGTTGGTGAGTATTCGACTGAGCCTGCTTGCTCTTTATATGTGTCATTCTCTCTGTCCCGTTTTGTCTTGTTCCCTCTTTCATTTTTTCTTCCTCACTCTTTCTCTCCCTACATGCTAAAGGCCAGGGTATGGATTCAACCTCTCCATGAGATCCTGATTTGTCTATTGTACATCACAGTAATATATTTGAAATACTCTAATTTAATATTCAGTAATAGTTTTGAAGTACTTACATTTAATCCCCAGTTTGAAATTGTTAACTTCTATGTTGTATTACTGTAAGTAAACCACATTAAGATATATTTGTTATTTAATTTAGTAAAATATTGAAATATGTTAATTTAATGCTCATTGAGGATTAATGAAGGGTCTGTTCTGTATTCCTTAACCTTGTTTTTACACAGAAGTATTGTGGTGCCTATGTGAAGTAGTTTAATATTGTCTGGAATAGAACAATTGAAATGATTAATGTAACTCACTTGACGTTTTCATTATTTATTTTGTTCACTGTTTATGTATTTCTTGAGACTGAGATGGTTGTTCACTCGTCATCCCCTGAAGTTGTTTGTATTGAATTAAACTGAAGGGTGTCTGTATGCAGCAATGTGTCTCATTGATACTCTCACACCATGCCTTTTCATTCAGGGAATTAACAATGAGGATTTTAATTTACTGACTTGAGTTTAAGAACTGCTTTCTCTACTTCTAGAGAGTTGATCATGTTTGTCCCTCAAGGGGAAATGCTCTTTACAGATTGTAAATACACTGAACAAAAATATAAACGCAACATGCAACAATTGAAAAGATTACAGTTCATATAAGGAAATCAGTCAATTGAAATATTCATTAGGCCCTAATCTATGGATTTCATGACTGGGAATACAGATATGCATCTGTTGGTCACAGATACAGTGGGGAGAACAAGTATTTGATACACTGCCGATTTTGCAGGTTTTACTACTTACAAAGCATGTAGAGGTCTGTAATTTTTATCATAGGTACACTTCAAATGTGAGAGACGGAATCTAAAACAAAAATCCAGAAAATCACATTGTATGATTTTTAAATAATTAATTTGCATTTTATTGCATGACATGCAGTGAGGGGAAAAAAGTATTTGATCCCCTGCTGATTTTGTACGTTTGCCCACTGACAAAGAAATGATCAGTCTATAATTTTAATGGTAGGTCTATTTGAACAGTGAGAGACAGAATAACAACAAAAAAATCCAGAAAACGCATGTCAAAAATGTTATAAATTGATTTGCATTTTAATGAGGGAAATAAGTATTTGACACCTTCTCAATCAGAAAGATTTCTGGCTCCAAGGTGTCATTTATACAGGTAACGAGCTGAGATTAGGAGCACACTCTTAAAGGAAGTGCTCCTAATCTCAGCTTGTTACCTGTATAAAAGACACCTGTCCACAGAAGCAACCCAATCAATCAGATTCCAAACTCTCCACCATGGCCAAAGAGCTCTCCAAGGATGTCAGGGACAAGATTGTAGACCTACACAAGGCTGGAATGGGCTACAAGACCATCGCCAAGCAGCTTGGTGAGAAGGTGACAACAGTTGGTGCGATTATTCGCAAATGGAAGAAACACACAGACCTGTCAATCTCCCTCAGTCTGGGGCTCCTTGAAAGATCTCACCTCGTGGAGTTGCAATGATCATGAGAACGGTGAGGAATCAGCCCAGAACTACACAGGAGGATCTTGTCAATGATCTCAAGGCAGCTGGGACCATGGTCACCAAGAAAACAATTGGTAACACACTACGCCATGAAGGACTGAAATCCTGCAGCGCCCGCAAGGCCCCCCTGCTCAAGAAAGCACATATACAGGCCCGTCTGAAGTTTGCCAATGAACATCTGAATGATTCAGAGGAAAACTGGGTGAAAGTGTTGTGGTCAGATGAGACCAAATTTTTTGGCATCAACTCAACTTGCTGTGTTTGGAGGAGGAGGAATGCTGCCTATGACCCCAAGAACACCATCCCCACCGTCAAACATGGAGGTGGAAACATTATGCTTTGGGGGTGTTTTTCTGCTAAGGGGATAGGACAACTTCACCGCATCAAAGGGACGATGGACGGGGCCATGTACCGTCAAATCTTGGGTGAGAACCTCCTTCCCTCAGCCAGGGCATTGAAAATGGTTTGTGGATGGGTATTCCAGCATGACAATGACCCAAAACACACGGCCAAGGCAACAAAAGAGTGGCTCAAGAAGAAGCACATTAAGGTCCTGGAGTGGCCTAGCCAGTCTCCAGACCTTAATCCCATAGAAAATCTGTGGAGGGAGCTGAAGGTTCGAGTTGCCAAACGTCAGGCTCGAAACCTTAATGACTTGGAGAAGATCTGCAAAGAGGAGTGGGACAAAATCCCTCCTGAGATGTGTGCAAACCTGGTGGCCAACTACAAGAAACATCTGACCTCTGTGATTGCCAACAAGGGTTTTGCCACCAAGTACTAAGTAATGTTTTGCAGAGGGGTCAAATACTTATTTCCCTCATTAAAATGCAAATCAATTTATAACATTTTTTGACATGTGTTTTTCTGGATTTTTTTGTTGTTCTGTCTCTCACTGTTCAAATAAACCTACCATTAAAATTATAGAATGATCATGTCTTTGTCAGTGGGCAAACATATAAAATCAGCAGGGGATCAAATACTTTTTTTCCCTCACTGTAAGTATTTGATCACCTACCAACCAGTAAGAATTCCGTCTCTCACAGACCTGTTAGTTTTTCTTTAAGAAGCCCTCCTGTTCTCCACTCATTACCTGTATTAACTGCACCTGTTTGAACTCGTTACCTGTATAAAAGACACCTGTCCACACACTCAATCAAACAGACTCCAACCTCTCCACAATGGCCAAGACCAGAGAGCTGTGTAAGGACATCAGGGATAACATTGTAGACCTGCACAAGGCTGGAATGGGCTACAGGACAATAGGCAAGCAGCTTGGTGAGAAGGCAACAACTGTTGGCGCAATTATTAGAAAATGGAAGAAGTTCAAGATGACGGTCAATCACCCTCGGTCTGGGGCTTCATGCAAGATCTCACCTCGTGGGGCATCAATGATCATGACGAAGGTGAGGGATCAGCCCAGAACTACACGGCAGGACCTGGTCAATGACCTGAAGAGTGCTGGGACCACAGTCTCAAAGAAAACCATTAGTAACACACTACGCCGTCATGGATTAAAATACTGCAGCGCACGCAAGGTCCCCCTGCTCAAGCCAGCGCATGTCCAGGCCCGTCTGAAGTTTGCCAATGACCATCTGGATGATCCAGAGGAGGAATGGGAGAAGGTCATGTGGTCTGATGAGACAAAAATAGAGCTTTTTGGTCTAAACTCCACTCGCCGTGTTTGGAGGAAGAAGAAGGATGAGTACAACCCCAAGAACACCATCCCAACTGTGAAGCATGGAGGTGGAAACATCATTCTTTGGGAATGCTTTTCTGCAAAGGGGACAGGACGACTGCACCGTATTGAGGGGAGGATGGATGGGGCCATGTATCGTGAGATCTTGGCCAACAACCTCCTTCCCTCAGTAAGAGCATTGAAGATGGGTCGTGGCTGGGTCTTCCAGCATGACAACGACCCAAAACACACAGCCAGGGCAACTAAGGAGTGGCTCCGTAAGAAGCATCTCCAGGTCCTGGAGTGGCCTAGCCAGTCTCCAGACCTGAACCCAATAGAAAATCTTTGGAGGGAGCTGAAAGTCTGTATTGCCCAGCGACAGCCCCGAAACCTGAAGGATCTGGAGAAGGTCTGTATGGAGGAGTGGGCCAAAATCCCTGCTGCAGTGTGTGCAAACCTGGTCAAGACCTACAGGAAACGTATGATCTCTGTAATTGCAAACAAAGGTTTCTGTACCAAATATTAAGTTCTGCTTTTCTGATGTATCAAATACTTATGTCATGCAATAAGAGGCAAATTAATTACTTAAAAATCATACAATGTGATTTTCTGGATTTTTGTTTTAGATTTCGTCTCTCACAGTTGAAGTGTACCTATGATAAAAATTACAGACCTCTACATGCTTTGTAAGTAGGAAAACCTGCAAAATCGGCAGTGTATCAAATATTTGTTCTCCCCACTGTACCTTTAAAAAAAAAAGTAGGGGGAGGCGTGGATCAGAAAACCAGTCAGTATCTGGTGTGACCACCATTTGCCTCATGCAGCGCGACACATCTCCTTCGCATAGAGTTGATCAGGCTGTTGATTGTGGCCTGTGGAATGTTGTCCCACTCCTCTTCAATGACTGTGCGAAGCTGATGGAAATTGGTGTGAACTGGAACACGATGTCGTACACGTCGATCCAGAGCATCCCAAACATGCTCAATGGGTGACATGTCTGGTGAGTATGCAGGCCATGGAAGAACAATTGTGTGCAGATCTTTGCGACATGGAGCCATGCACTATCATACTAAAACATGAGCTGGTGTCTGGATGAATGGCACGACAATGGGCCTCAGGATCTCGTCACGGTATCTCTGTGCATTCAAATTGCTATCGATAAAAACAATGTGTTTGTTGTCCGTAGCTTATACATGCCCATACCATAACCCCACCGCCACCATGTGGCACTCTGCTCACAATGATATCAGCAAACCGCTCGCCCACACAACATGCTTTCTGCCATCTACCCGGTACAGTTGAAACGGATTCATCCATGAAGAGCACACTTCTCCAGCATGCCAGTGGCCATCGAAGGTGAGCATTTGCCCACTGAAGTTGGTTACGACGCCGAACTGCAGTCCGGTCAAGACCCTGGTGGGGATGACGAACACGCAGATGAGCTTCCCTGAGACGGTTTCTGACAGTTTGTGCAGAAATTCTTTGCTTGTGCAAACCCACAGTTTCATCAGCTGTCTCAGACCATCCCGCAGGTGAAGAAGCCGGATGTGGAGGTCCTGGGCTGGCGTGGTTACATGTGGTCTGCGGTTGTGAGGCCGGTTGGACGTATTGCCACATTCCCTAAAACGACGTTGGAGGCGGCTTATTGTAGAGAAATGAACATTCAATTCTTTGACAACAGCTCTGCTGGACATACATTCCTGCAGTCAGCATGTCAATTGCACACTCCCTCAAAACTTGAGACATCTGTGGCATTGTGTTGTGTGACAAAACTGCACATTTTAGAGTGGTCTTTTATTGTCCCCAGCACAAGGTGCACCTGTGTAATGATCATGCTGTTTAATCAGCTTCTTGATACACCACACCGGTCAGGTGGATGGATTATCTTGGCAAAGGAGAAATGCTCACTAACAGGGATGTAAACAAGTTTGAGAGAAATAAGCTTTTTGTGCGTATAGAACATTAATGAGATATTTTATTTCAGCTCATGAAACATGGGACCAACACCTAACCCTATAGATATTAGAATTTGAGAGAATTTTATGCAATCCATGAATATGGGTGTGTGAGTGTGGTTTAAACATGCATGAAACATAGGAGACTGAATGGGAGATGAAAAGGTATGTATAAAAACAACAGCAGGAGCTCATACTTTTCTTACATGGATGAAACTGACAGTTTGTAAATGTCAAAGCTATTTGGAGCTTTACCAGCAATTGGACTTTGGTTCTGATCGTTAGTGAGAAGAACTTGTCGAGTCAAGCGTCTGTTCAACACTCCTGTGCTATCTGGGAGGGTTCTGAACTCAGAACTGTTTGGCAATAATTATTTAAATTATCATATATTATAATTTCTGATAATCAGGAATCTCTGATTTGTTTTTTACTTCAGAAAACTAATAATGAAGTGCTATTAGCGACCACCAGTCAGAGACTACATCATGAGCCTACGTATGACTCTAGCTAGCTATCACTATGTCTTCCTATTAAAATAGACCAGTAGCCCTACCCCTAATTCTCTGTAGTGACCACATCTCTGAGTGGAGATATGAAGTGTTGTTTATTGAGTTCAGAGCCTGTGGAATGATAGGAATCACATCTGGAGAAAAACAGGCTGCTGGTCTGACTGTTATGTCTGGCAGATCTAGGATCAGATCTATGTAATAATATAATAATAATAAATAATATGCCATTTAGCAGACGCTTTTATCCAAAGCGACTTACAGTCATGCGTGCATACATTTTTTTGTGTATGGGTGGTCCCGGGGATCGAACCCACTACCTTGGCGTTACAAGCGCCGTGCTCTACCAGCTGAGCTACAGAGGACCACGTTGATGATGTTACCCTCCCCAAATCCTATCCTTAATCATCATGGATGAAACACAAAACTGACCAGTGGGAGTGTATGTGTGTGTGGCCACAAGTTATGTCCTTGAGCTGTTCTTGTTTATTCATTTATGTGTCATGTTTTGTGTGGACCCCAGGAAGAATAGCTGCTGCTTTCGCAACAGCTTATGGGGATCCTAATAAAATACCAAAATACCCTCACTGACCTAGTCTGCACTGTCATAAAGGAGAGACTGGGGGAGCAATATGGGGGGTATTTAGTGAGTAAACTGTGAATAGAGCTGACCGGATTCTCGATTAAAAACAATTATTTTGGTTCTACACTATACATGTCTTTTTTTTTTACCCACTTTTTCTCCCCAATTTCAATCTTGTCTAATCGCTGCAACTCCCCAACGGGCTCGGGACAGGCGAAGGTCAAGTCATGCATCCTCCGAAACATGATCCACCAACCACGCTTCTTAACACCCGCCCGCACCAACTTGTCGGAGGAAACACTGCTCAACTGATGACCAAGGTCAGCCTGCAGGCGCCCAGCCTGCCACAAGGAGTCACTAGAGCACGATGAGCCAAGTAAAGCCCCCCCAGCCAAACCCTCCCCTAACCCGGACGACACTGGGCCCTATGGGACTCCCCAGTCACGGCCGGTTGTGACACAGCCTGGGATTGAACCCAGGTCTGTAGTGACACTTCAAGCACTGTGATGCAGTGCCTTAGACCGCTGCGCCACTCGGGAGGCACCTACACTATACATTTCTATCTGTTCAGTAATGCTGCATCCTCCCTGAGTGTTATGAGTAAGGGGACTGGTATGTCAGTATGTGGCCAAACTAGACAGGATGGAAGTACAGCACATTTGAACTACAATTTTAACTGTAAACTCAAACCTTAACTGCAGAACAAGCAGCTGATGTACTACATGCTCATTAGTTTTGACACCTTTGATCTTTCTAAGGTGGTCATCTAATGACTACTTTACAGAAGCACTGGGAGGGGCATGTAGTAAATCAGCTTATACAATATTGCATCTTAAACGTTCTGAACATTTCAACCCACTGAATACATCCATGGTGGAAGAGTTGTGTCTGAGAGTGGGGAAGGGGGGGAGGAGTGAGGATGTAGGAAAGTTCTATGAGATTTATGAGAGGAGCAGATTTCACATGCTGCACTCTAGCACAGTCACACTGGAGACCACTGACCTAGACCCACTGAAACCCCCTTCCTCTGGAAAGAATGCTGCCTCCCCCTCTCTTCCCTTCTCTCCCTCCTCTTCACTTCTCTCCCAACCTTTGTCCTTCCTTTCTCTCCTTCCCTCTCCCCTTCTTTTCCTTGTCCTACATATTCCCTCCCTCGGTTTGTCTTCCTTTCTCTCCCACCCTTCTTCCCTCTCTCTATCTCACTCCTTCCCTCTCCACTCCCACATTCAACCGCCAATTCACTCTGTGAGAACGCTCTGTCTCCCTCCCTCTATGTGCACACATGTTCTGCATTGTATGTGTGCACATGTATGTGAATGTGATGCCGCAGCATGTATGTGTTTAGGAATGCCATAGTGTGTGTTCTGCGGGAGAGAGTGGGAACTCCCTGAGCAGAGATCAGGATGAGCAGGAGGGGTTCCATGAGTGCAGAAACACATTCATGCTTCCCACATTCTGTATTTACCATGGGTCTTAAAGGCCCAGGGCAGTCAAAAATGTGATTTATATATTTCCACACTATGAGATAAGAATAATACTGTGAAATTGTGACAATGATGACAATGCCCTTTTAGTGTAAGAGCTGTTTGAAAAGACCGCCTGAAATTTCTGCCTGTCTTTAGTGGCCGCGAGTTTTGGCCTTCCATGGTGACATCGCCATGCGGTAAATTAGTTAGACCAATAAGACAGTTCCAATCCTCTGCCAAGAACAGTATATTTTCTGTTTTTCCCTCCCAGACAGTCCTAGCGTTGCTTTATTAAGAATGTTTGTACTACCAATTCTAGTTCTATGCTTGCAGTAGTCCCCTCCTCCCTCCCACATACCTACAGGGACATGAGCCATAAGGAAATGGACATGAGCCATAAGGAAATGGTTATGAACAACTAAGGCCCCTATTCAAGCAAAACGACTATCTAGTTGTTTCTGGGGCAGATTTTTTTTTTGCATACTGAAAGTGTGTACTGGAGCATAGAAGGAACTTGATGCAGTGCTCAATCACTTATTTATCTGAATGCAACAGTGTTCAGATATAAATGTAATTTAGCCCACAACAGATGAGGGTCTGTCATGTATGTAGAGAATTGTTTCACTCCTTACATTACCTTGTGATTTCCTGACCTCTGTATCAATGTTTAGGGATTGAAATTGACTCACCAAGGTAATCTTTATTTGCTGATGTGCATGGTTGTGCTGATCACATCTCTGCAACATTAGTGGAAGCACATAAACCTCAACAGCCTTAAAATATACATGTCAGTATTGGATACATTGTCCTTGCAGCTCTCAGCCTCTTTAAAGACTAAATACCACATTGGAAAAGATTAATGAAAACAAAGAATCATCTTCAAGGTGGAACAATCTTATTTTATTTTCACAACCAGACCATCACCTTTAAGAATACATTCCCCCTAACCACTTCTCACTATCAAGAAAATATAATAAGGTCACTTCAGTTTCACAGAGTTAAAGAGGAAAGATTGTGAGAGAGTCCAAGCATGAGTGTACATCATAGCATATAGGCCGATTTCAAACATCGTTACAATTCATCAGGCGTACACAAAGGCAAACATCTTGTCATACATAGTTACTGTAAGTGTTCTGCTATGCAGTGTTATGTCTATATGGCTCAGAGGGTGATGATGGGTACTCACTCTCCTGCCCTGGCCACCAATCACCACACATCCCTTTAGTCAACCTACACCCACACAGAAAGGCATGTCCATATTAACTGGGGTCTAATCATTAGTCCGAAACGTTTTGCAACGGAAACTATTTACTCCAAACGGAAAGCGTTCTGCAAGAAAAAAATAGTTTCTATTGGACAAATTCAGGTAGGTCCCACCCAGTTTCATTCCGTTTGCGTCCGCTTGGTTCTGTTTGGTTCCTAGTGAATACACCCCAGGTCTCAAAAGATTATCTGAGTGCTACTTCACTGTCTCCTTAAGAAGCTGCTTAGTTTTCCCTTTAGCCTTCTCAGATCAACATGTGTTTTTTTGTTGTGTTTTTTTGCTTCTTCTGCCTTTTTCAGAACATCATTGTCCTGTTTTTTTTTTCCTCCGTGTTTTTTTTTTTTTTTTCTCCATCCAGCATCCCACATCAGCTCAGTGGACATCTCACTGTCGCCTTCCGTAATGTCGTCTGCTATGACATCATTGACCATGATGTCATCGGCCATCAGGTCTAAGTGCTTTAAGAGTCCGCCTTGCTCAGCTCGCTGCCCATGACGTCACACAGAAGCTGCTGCGCCATGCTCGCTGGCGTCTCCAGGGATTCTTTAGGCTCTTCCGTGATGGAGACAGAATTACAGGCAGCCTTTATGTTTTCATCATAGCATTCTGCATCCGCCAGGAGGTTTGTGGGCAGGTCTGGGGCAGGGCTGTGGGAGGGGGGAGCATCGAGGGGCTCAGGGGTCAGCTCAGTGACACCCAGGTCCAGAAGAGGGGCGGGGGAGAGGAACTCTGGAAAGACTGGCTGTGGGAGGAACTCCTGGGAGAGGTTTGGCTCTGGGACAGCCTCCTGTTCTATGACTGGCTCTGGGACTGGGATGACTGGTTCTGGCTCTAGGACTGGCTCTTGGACTGGGACGACTGGCTCTGGTTCTGGTTCGCTGACTGACACCAGGGGCTTGGGTTCAGGCTCGGCGGGCGGTGCTGGGGCCGGCTCTGGTTCTGGATTTGATGTAAGGTCTACCAGTGGGGCGCTCACCAGCTCCTCCAATGGGGGCTCTGTCTCTGGCTGCTTGGGGGTCTCTGGCTCAGCCTCCTGTACCGGTGCTGGCTCTGGTACTGATTCTACTACTGGTTCAGTCGCCTCTGCAACCACCACTGGCACCTCGGCTACTGCCTCCACCACAGCTTCCTGCGTGGCGTTTGCCTCCTCTGCAGCCTTCTGCTCGGCCGGTGCGGTGTCCCGTCTCCTGCTGATCCTATTTCCCATGGTGCACCTGTAGAGAATGAGACGGACAGAGTGAGACAGAGACACCTCAACCACAAGGAGGAGAGGGACCGACAGCGAGCAGATCAGTAGAGTGGGAAAAGTCCATTTGCACATCAACACCTTGCACCGAGATAAACAACTGGGACAAAAATTATCCTGCACACAGAACTCCTGCTTCCTAAGGGTGAATGTATCATCACCTGTCCATTTACATGGATGTTACAGGTTTAGTGAATCATTAATCTAGAGAATCATAACTAGTTTGTTGTCCTGGACACAGGGACTTGTACTTGAACATGAGCTAATGAACTCAAAGGATTAAATACATTTACCTTTGAGTCACAGCTATTCGGTTGTGTGAGTTCTGGACTTTCCCCCGACCTTGTGCCTTGTTTGATTTCCCAGCACCAGTGCCCAGTTTGGATGTGCTTATTGACCTAGTTTTATTGGATTAGTACACAATAAATCACAGGCGTCAATGAACAACTAAACTAACTGTGGAAATAAGTGTATGGTTACCGACTGAACACCGCTGTCATCGCCACAAGCTAACCCAGTGAGGAGGAAGTGTACAGAGACAGTAATATCTGAATCAACTTGTCTTATGCTGTCAGTGGTGGGAGGGGAGATAAAGCATTTAGTCTACTTCCCAAAGTGGTTTATCTGGGGCGGCGCGCAATTGGCCCAGCGTCGTCCAGGGTAGGGGAGGGAATGGCCGGCAGGGATGTAGCTCAGTTGATAGAGCATGGTGTTTGCAACGCCAGGGTTGTGGGTTCGATTCCCACAGGGGGTATGAAAAAATAAAATAAAATAATGTAAGTCGCTCTGGATAAGAGCGTCTGCTAAATGACGTAAATGTAAATCTGCTCTGTCACCAACAAGGCACTGTGGATTTCGAGTTGGCTTATTATTATCTAACTTGTCCCTGATGAACCAATAATGTGACAGCCACATCAGAATTATTTACACCGCTGGCAGTTGCATTATCATTCTATTTTATGTGGTCTGATTAGTTGGAACTGTTCATTTCACTGAACGTCTGAGTAAATGCTGGAATCCTTAGTTTCTACATCAATTTTTGGACTTATAAAATTAATGATATATACCCACTGATTCTTAAAGAATATAACTTGAGGTTAGTTCAACTGTCATACACCATCAGAACCCAAAATACAAGCTTGTTTTACTCCAATGTTTGTAAACCATGTAAATGTAAACAAACACTGTATAGCCTCAAAACATGGTTAAAACTATCATTTTGATATAATGGATGGTCGTCAGTCCTTGCATCCCCAGCCCATTCTTTGAATTTGAGAGTGGTTTCATTTCTCCAGGCCCATCCCTAAGGTTTTTACCAAAACACAGGCGGAGTGTCCTTTGTTATTGTTTCAATTAAGGATTATAGCGTTTAACCTATCCAATCCCTTCCCAAATTACCCACGTGCATTTACTTCAAACAACTTCAGTATTCTGCAAGTGGTTGATGAAATTCTGCAGAGACAAAAATGGTAAACTACTATGGTGAAATATTGGGATCATACTTCGGGGAATTTCACCAACCAAGTTGTGCTACACAGGTTAAGAGGCACTGACGGGCACTATTGACCTCGATGCATTGGAACAGAATGTTCCTTCTCGTGCAGGATCCCTTCCCGTGCAGGATCACGTGTCTGCTCTATGGAGCGTAGAGAGTCCCCCCCCGGGTGGGCGCGCCGAGCTGCAAGCGCACGTGCGTGGTATGTAGGCTCCATGTCCATAGGCTCCGCGGGTGCATCCGACATGCGAAGATTTAAGACAATCTTCAAAAATGCGTTGGAGTCGAAGTATGCGCTACGAAAAAACACATTCGATTCACACACTGCTACACTTGTTTTGCGCTCCAACTAAAGTGCACGACGGACGCGCAAACAGTGAAATTGATTGTCTCAAATAATGCGCGCAGTAAGATTCAGTTGGGTTTATACTGTTAAATATTCGTCAAACTGAACATGCACAAAAGCCACTTAATAAGTTAATCAAAGTTGATGACCATCAGTGTTTTTCTTAGGGTAATCTCATTAAGGTAATTACCGTTCAAACCACACCTTCCCCCAGCTGCTGTTTACTAGGCAGCACAAAAATGGGTCCCAGTCTGACAGTCTACACATACAGCCCTCTAAAATCACCCATCACCAACCCTCACAAGTAACCCGACCACGCATCATCACACAAACAATTAGTATTAAATCAACGGTGAATGAGCGGACCTTGTGTACGCGAGATGAAATTGAACAGAGAAAGAACAAAAGAGAACTGATGAGGGAGGCGGGGTCGCCGATTGCTGAACAAGCTGAAACATCCTCGAGTGAAAAGTACACTTACATAAAACAGTAGGCTAATCTCGAAAAAATGAAAAACATAAATGAAATGACTTTAAGATATTATAGAGTGCAGTGGAGAGAATATATTTACCAACCTTGGTAGTGGAATTAAAAAGCGAATTTAAGCCGCGCTAGAGAGAGAAGAGAGTGGCGAAATCTTCTTGCGCTCTCACGACTTGGCGAGGCGCGACAGAGAAGGGGAGGACAGTTTGGACAGAGGTTTAGTCCGTGATGTGTGTGTATTTGTGCGCGCGCCCACTGGCGCTCGTACACCCTGAGACTGTGACCATGTTCTAACAGTTAAATGAATCCTTCCCTCCATCCTTCCTTCCTTATTTCATCCCTACCATCCACTCCTTCTTGAGTGGTCCACTGGTCTGGATGTATGAAAGCTATACAGTGGAATCATTCCTTTTACCTGGCTAATCATTTGAGATCAGTGATTTCTTCGGGGAACTGTGGGATGGATTCATTTAACTGTTAGAACATGGTCACAGTCTCAGGGTGTACGAGCGCCAGTGGGCGCGCGCACAAATATACACACATCACGGACTAAACCTCTGTCCAAACTATCCTCCCCTTCTCTGTCGCGCGCTTTGTCAGTCAGTCCGTGCGTGCCTCGCCAAGTAGTGAGAGCGCAAGAAAATATTGTAACAAATATACGTGTTTCTCTCTCAAGTACTTAACCTCCTCCTCCTAATGAATGTGGTGGCTTGCGCACTAGGCAGTGCATTTCCTTTCTAGCCTCTAGTTTTGCTGTAGGCTTACTGTAGGTAGCTTAGGGTATTGATAATCAACACATTTACTGGGATGTTAGTCTCTCTCTCTCTCTCTCTCTCTCTCTCTCAATTTTTCAATTTTCAATTTAAGGGGCTTTATTGGCATTGGAAACATATGTTTACATTGCCATAGCAAGTGAAATAGATTATAAACAAAAGTGAAATAAACAATAAAAAATGAACAGTAAACATTACACTCACAAAAGTTCCAAAAGAATAAAGACATTTCAAATGTCATATTATGTCTATGTACAGTGTTCTAACTATGTGCAAATAGTTAAAGTACAAAAGAGAAAATAAATCAACATAAATATGGGTTGTATTTACAATGGTGTTTGTTAGTCACTGGTTGCCCTTTTCTTGTGGCAACAGGTCAAAATCTTGCTGCTGTGATTGCACACTGTGGTATTTCACCCAATAGATATGGGAGTTAATCAAAATTGGATTTGTTTTCAAATTCTTTGTGGGTCTGTGTAATCTGAGGGAAATATGTCTCTCTAATATGGTCATACATTTGGCAGGAGGTTAGGAAGTGCAGCTCAGTTTCCACCTCAAATTGTGGGCAGTGTGCACATAGCCTGTCTTTTCTTGAGAGCCAGGTCTGTCTACGGCGACCTTCTCAATAGCAAGGCTATGCTCACTGAGTCTGTACACAGTCAAAGCCTTGCTTAATTTTGGGTCAGTCACAGTGGTTAGGTATTTTGCCTCTGTGTACTCACTGTTTAGGGCCAAATATCATTGTAGTTTGCTCAGTTTTTTTGTTAATTCTTTCCAATGTGTCAAGTAATTCTCTTTTTGTTTTCTCATGATTTGGTTGAGTGTAATTGTGTTGCTGTCCTGGGGCTCTGTGGGGTCTGTTTGTGTTTGTGAACAGAGCCCCATGACCAGCTTGCTTAGGGGACTCTTCTCCAGGTTAATCTCTCTGTAGGTGATGGCTTTATTATGGAAGGTTTGGGAATCGCTTCCTTTTAGGTGGTTGTAGAATTTAGCGGCTCTTTTCTAGATTTTGATAATTAGTGGGTATCGGCCTAATTCTGCTCTGCATGCATTATTTGGTGTTTTACGTTGTACACAGAGGATATTTTTGCAGTATTCTGCATGCAGTCTAAATTTGGTGTTTGTCCCATTTTGTGAATTCTTGGTTGGTGAGCGGACCCCAGACCTCACAACCATAAAGGGCAATGGATTCTGTAACTGATTCCAGTATTTTTTGCCAGATCTTAATTGGTATGTTGAATTTTATGTTCCTTTTGATGGCATGGAAGGCCCTTCTTGCCTTGTCTCTCAGACCGTTCACAGCTTTGTGGAAGTAACCAGTGGCGCTGATGTTTAGGCCGAGGTATGTATAGTTTTTTGTGTGCTCTAGGGCAACGGTGTCTAGATGGAATTTGTAAACAGTAGACATTTAACTTCAGATTCTAGTAGGGTGAGGCCGGGTTCTGCAGACTGTTCTAGTGCCCTCACCAATTCCTGATATATAGTGCATATGAAAAGTTACAGCCTTATTCTAAAAGTGATTAAATTGTTTTTTTCCCTCATCAACTACACACAGTACCCCATAATGACAAAGAAAAAAACAGGTTTTTTGAAATTTGTGCAAATTTATTAAAAATTAAAAACGGAAATATTACATTTACATAAGTATTCAGACCCTTTACTCAGTACTTTGTTGAAGCACCTTTGGCAGCGATTACAGCCTTGAGTCTTCTTGGGTATAACGCTACAAGCTTGGCACACCTGTATTTAAGGAGTTTCTCCCATTCTTCTCTGCAGATCCTCTCAAGCTCTGTCAGGTTGGATGGGGAGTGTCGCTGCACAGCTATTTTCAGATCTCTCAAGAGATGTTCAGTCGGGTTCAAGTCTGCCCCAGTCTGATGTCCTGAGCACTCTGGAGCAGGTTTTCATCAAGGATCTCTCTGTACTTTGCTCCGTTCATCTTTCCCTCGATCCTGACTAGTCTCCCTGCCACTGAAAAACATGCCCACAGGATGATGCTGCCACTACCATGCTTCACCATAGGGATGGTGCAAGGCTTCCTCCAGACGCGACGCTTGGCATTCAGGCCAAAGAGTTCAAACCTGGTTTCATCAGACCAGAGAATCTTGTTTCTCATGGTCTGAGAGTCCTTTAGGTGCCTTTTGGCAAACTCCAAGCGGGCTGTCATATGCCTTTTACTGAGGAGTGGCTTCTGTCTGGCCACTCTACCATAAAGGCCTGATTGTTGAAGTGCTGCAGAGATGGTTGTCCTTCTGGAAGGTTCTCTCATCTCCACAGAGGAACTCCGGAGCTCTGTTAGAGTGACCATCGGGTTCTTGGTCACCTTCCTGACCAAGGCATTGTATATGTTGAAGAGAGTTGGGCTTGAGCTGCATGCCTGTCTCACCCCACAGCACTGTTGAAAGAAATGGGTGTGTTTTTCGCACATTTTAACCGCACACTTGTTTTTTTGGTACATGGATTTTATAATGTTGTGTGTTTTTCCCCCAACACCACTTTGCATCAATTTGTATAGCAGTCTTCACAAGCAACACAAGTCTTCAGGTCTGAAACAAGGTTACTCATCATACGATGTGGTTTACCGAAACACCTTTGTTACATACACACACTATGTTAGATACCAGCGGTTGTGGTTGCAGGGTAAGTTATGTAACTTCTATGTTGATGCTGTGCCTCTAAGTGAGCGTAACAGAAGATTGCCCTGAACCCCTGAGGCCTGCCTTCCTGATACAATGTACGCTCAATCACAACCTCACTTCCTGTTTGTCCTGGTATCTATTTTCTGGTTCTAGAAGATGGTTAAATTGTTATCAGAGAGGAAGAGGTGAAGCGAGAGGGTTATCTCTTGCCAAAATCTGTCCAAAATAAGCCCAATGCATTTCTGTCGGCTTAAGCAGACCTAAGATTGCTGCCTGCCGGGACAACGACTCCCATTTTTAGGGCAGAGACTACAGGGCTGCCGTACTACTATGGCTGACCCTGTAAAACAACACATTTCACGGCACCTATCCGGTGTATGTGACACATTTATATTATTATGAGCACCTCCTTATTATATACAGATCTGTTATTATGTCTGAATGAAAACATAGAAACTGGGAGCAATATCTATTTTCTTGTGCAATAATGTGGTTACTGCAGTTAGGTTAATCATCAGCTCCCATCCTCACACCTTTTACTCACTATCCATGACTTACAGTCCTCACCATATGTATACTGAACTAAAATATAAATGCAACATGCAACAATTTCAACGATTTTACTAAGTTAGAGTTCATATATGGAAATCAGTCAATTGAAATAAATTCATTAGGCTCTAATTAGTTTTTTTGTATTTTTCGTATATATTTCTCAATCTCACTTTCCATCCTTTAACTAAATATACTTTCCTGCAACCCGACTCATCCAATGTGGAACGGATTCTATTATTTCTTTATACCTTTTTACCTAGAACCCCGGGCTGAAACTAGTCAGCTAGCCAGCTAACTAGCTACTTGCTATTAGCGGTCTTCACCATTGTCCGTGGCCTGCACTGCCTACCAGCCAGCTCTAGCCTGGACAATAACGGCCAGTCTGCACAGTCTGCACAGCGCGCTTTCGACCCAGAGCATATCGGATTTTCTGCCGGAATCACTGAATCACTGGACCTTAACACCGGATCATCGCAACTAGCTAGCTGCAACTGAATGGCTGTTGTTGTTGTCGGCTAATCACCACTGTCCTGAAGCAAGCACCAGTTAGCCTTGAGCTAGCCTCGAGCCAGGCCCATCTCCCGGCTATCTACCTCTCTGTCAACCGGACGGGACCTCCTAGTGTTGACACGGAGCCCCGCCGATCCATCACGACTGGTCTGCCGACGTAATCGTCTGATGTCGTTTCAACAGGCTTCCTGTTGTGACGACCACGAGGATCCATCTGCTAGCCCCGGCCAGCTAGCACACGCAATCAACAGCCATGCCTCCTGCTCACCTGTGCCGTAGCAGCCACCGAACTGCTCCCAGACTCACCTATTGCTGTTCACTGGACCTTATGATCACTCAGCTACACAGCTGATGCCTGCTGGACTGTTCCTTTATACGGTAACCCATCCTGTTTATCTGTTTAGCCTCAGCCCGAACTTTCGTCACAATTACCAGCTGTTGTCTTAGCTCTCTCGAATAACACCTGTGATTGCTTTATGCCTCTCTCCCATGTCAATATGCCTTGCCTATTGCTGTTTCGGTTAGATCTTATTGTACTATTTCACTGTAGAGCCCCCAGTCCCGCTCAACCTGCCTCAGAAAGCTCCTTTGTCCCACCCCCCATACACGCGGAGACCAGCTCAATCAGTGCCTCTAGTGATGCTATCTCTTTCATC
The DNA here is from genome assembly GCF_964263955.1 of Coregonus lavaretus. Lineage (NCBI taxonomy): Eukaryota > Metazoa > Chordata > Actinopteri > Salmoniformes > Salmonidae > Coregonus > Coregonus lavaretus. Next base: position 29,468,998 of record NC_139998.1, on the reverse strand, counting down.
GCTACCCAACGCTTAGGTTTACCTCCACTGTACTCATAGCCTTCCATATCCTTGTCTGTACATAATGCCCTGAATCTATTCTACAATGCCCGGAAATCTGCCCCTTTTTTTCTCTGTACCCAACGCACTAGAAGACCAGTCCTTAAAGCCTTTAGCCATATCCTTATTCTATTCCTCCTCTGTTTCTCTGGTGATGTAGAGGTTAACCCAGGCCCTGTAGCCCCCAGTATCACTCCTACTCATTTTACATTTACATTTTAGTCATTTAGCAGACGCTCTTATCAGTTGATAGAGCATGGTGTTTGCAACGCCAGGGTTGTGGGTTCGATTCCCACGGGGTGCCAGTATAAAAAAAAAATATATATATATATGTATTCACTAACTGTAAGTCGCTCTGGATAAGAGCGTCTGCTAAATGACTAAAATGTAAATGTAAATGTAAATAAAGATAATAACAACAATATTGCCTGTTTAACCAAAATAATAACTGAACTTAAAATGATAACCTTTGATAATATCTTAACCTAATTGTATTCCATAACATTATTCAAGGAATATCCCTCATTCAGGACTAACTATCTCACTTCATCCTTGTCCTGTTTGGAATGATATATAGGATTATTGTCAAATTATAAACTTCTTCATAATTATCAGTATTATTAATGACCCTTAACTCGGTATAATAAATTACCTTAAACTCATCATCCTATGTCACTTGGTTTTCCAGTGTGGGTGATCAAATCACACTAGAAAGTCAGGACAAAGGCAAGAGGTCATTCAAACCGTTCAAATAAGTGTTTCATTCTATAGTAGACTAATCATTAACAACCGTCAAAACATTTCATAATTTTTGTATCCCAAGTGTACAGTAAGTCCTTAGTACAGCTCTTTTCAAAAGAAATCACATGTATTTACTTAAAACTCACTCAGTGCATAAAACCTCAAATTACATGTGTTTGCCCCTATCCCGTGAAAAGAACCCTAACATTTCATACTTAGTGGGTTGTTTGTGGTTATTTGAAAACCATATAGTAAAACAAAAATGGCCAGACCTTTTAATAGTCTTGGGACCCCCCCTTTTCCTGGAAGAAAAAGTGCACATTTCGTTAGTTTCCATTTTGATACCTCTTAACCAGTCCAAACAATTCAAATTCGAAATTCTCACTATATTGAATTAATTAGTCCACATCTCCTGATCCCCCCACTCAGAAAACCCTCAAGAACATCACTCGTGACTGCTCCCTTCCCCGGTGAATTTCACAATCCAGTGCTCATAAAACAAAATAAAGTCTCATGAGATTTAAACCCCTAGGCTTTTCTGTGACTTCGTAAACTCAAATCCCCAAATATGCTCTCTCTTGCCTCGGTGGTTGCACTTTCCCACATGCCCTGTGCCCCCCCTCCACCAAACCAGTTTACTAATGTGATGATGGTCTGGTCCATCATCTTCTGTTGACATACCCCTTCCTGAACTATTATTAGTCCCTTTGATATGCATTTAATTTGGACCCCCATTCTACACAATGCATATCTTCCTAATAGATTAACTGGAGTTTGTTCTGATACTAATATAGGTATACATGTAGCTATTTCCTGCTTCTTATTTTACTGGAACTGTCATATGTATTAACTGCGTTTGTCATGGAAATTCTACTGTCTGTGCATATTTGCCTGATATGGGGAGGTGAGAGGCATAATTTGGACTTACACATGAGTAAGTTGCTCCAGTATCTATCATCATTGGTGTGCCTCTATTATTCACCTGAACCTGCAGCATAGGTTCTTCATCAGCCTGCATAGTTACTGCCACTAGCTGACCCTCCCCTTTAGCATTCCCTGGGCATCCCTAGTATCCCTGATTTGGTCCTCCCCACAGGTTCACTGGGCCCTGTGGAGCCTGTGTCTGAGACTGCTGCCATTCAGCTAAACTGGGCCCATTTCCTTGCCAATTACCCTGTTGTGGTTGCCTAGGCCACCACGGCTTGGTGGGACAATTCCTTCTTGTATGTCCACCATTCTGGTGTGTCTGTTGCTGTGGTCGGTAACATTGATTCCTTGGTCTGTTTCCATTTCCTCTGTTTTGCCACTGCCCAGGGGATTGTTGTGTGTACACGTTCACTACTGGTAAGGCAGTACCTCTTGGGCCTTGCTGCTGAGGCGGTGGTTGTTGACCTCCCTGGATGACAGGTGCCATGATGCCCTCTTCAGGCGGCGCTGGAGTGATCACTGGTGTTCTCTTTTTTTCCTTTCTTGTCAGCTCTTCCAGCTGCATCTGTGTCAGTTTTCTTTGAATGTCTCTCCCTTGCTCTGTCAGTTTCTGTTCATCCTTCCTGTATTTCTCCACTGCGTGGATAACATGGTCGCAGAATTCTTTGTGTGACTTTGACGTTAGTCCCACTACATCTTCTAGTCTGCTTCTGACAGGCGTTGGCATTGCTTCCTACAATGATGTCCTGAACAGTGTTGTCATCAGTGGATCCCCCTCTGGATCTCTTTCTGTTTCTTGTCGCCACCTCTTGAGATGGTCCTCCAGGTAACCTGCCAGGTTTTCTTTATCCCCCAATGGCTCCCCTCTCAGTGCTTTAGGGTCTATTTTGGATGGATACTCTATTCTCAGAGTGTGCCATAGTCCTGGCCTATAATTGTCAAAGGCCACTCCATCCAGAATCGTTCTCCGCACCGTCGGTATGAGGCCATCCGCCTGCAACAGGTTCTCCATTTTGGCCACTCCCACCACCCTGGCCAGCAATGCCTTCAAGTCTCCCACCGTCAGTTGCTTCCCCATCGTTTGTTCTTCAAATGTTCTAATTTTCCTGCTCCTTCATGCAGGTTAGGCAGTCTAGTCATGTCACGCCCTGGCTCTGGGGACTCTTATATGTTGAGCCAGGGTGTGTAGGGTCTATGTTTTGTGTTCTATGTTCAGTTTCTAGTTCATGTGTTTTCTAGGTTGGCCGGGGTGGTTCTCAATCAGAGGCAACGAGAATCAGCTGTTGCTTGTTGTCTCTGATTGGGAACCATACTTAGGCAGCCTGTTGTGCACTTGTGTTTTGTAGGATCTTGTTCCATGTAGGTTTGTGTTTTGTTAACCGAGGACTTCACGTATCGTTTGTTGTTTTGTTATTGTATCGTGTTGGAAAAGTACACTATTAAAGAAGATGTACGCATATCACGCTGCGCCTTGGTCTACTCATTATGACGATCGTGACAAGTCACCAGACCTTCCAGGTCTTGCGTTCCCCAGGGCACATAGTGAACCTGTGTCCCCTTTACCAAAATGGGATATTGAGCTCCATATTTTTGGGGCTTTCTTATTGTTCTTCTGTTTCTTAAATTGTGTTTTTCCAGATGAGCGTATAGTGCCTTACCTAATTCTGTTACTATAGTTTTGCCTCCCGTGGCTCCTTGCTCTGATAGTCGTCCCTTTGTCTCACTCTGTCAGCATACTGTCTAAGTTCTTCACCTTCCTCATCACTTGTATTCTCCACACCTTTTTTTCCCCATCATACTCTTGTTCATCTATCCCATAATTTTCCAGTTCCGTTAACATGCCAATCAGCCCTCCATATCAGTCTATATCTAAATGTGATTTCTCTCCTCTTTTTGGTGTGGAAACCTGTTGCTTCCCTTTTTTTGCTTCTATCTCTACATTCCCTGTTATTGAGACTAGACCTGTGACCTGAGAATACTGGCCCCCTTGAGTGTATGGTGGTGGTGTAGTTAAGCCAGCCTTTTTTGGTTCACTCTCCCTCTCCATTATTATCCTTCTAGCCTTGGCTATGCTGTCCCTCCATCTCTTTCCTTCCTCCCAGAATATTTTCAAGATTTCTTTCTCTTTCTCTCTCCTTTCTTTCCAAAAAATGAGATTTTATCCCTTGCCTTTACTTTAATATTCTTCTTATCCTTTGTTCCCTTGTCTCATCTCCCATTAAGATAAGACACCCGCTCCCCTGTGCATTCGTATTATACTCTTATTTTCCTTTGTTCCCTTATCTTACCCCAAACCTATAAAATAGCCCCCTCACTTTCCTGTCCCTAGGTATTTTCCCAGTAGTCTATTCGTTCTAGGTCGCTAGACCACCCCCTATTCACCCCTAATCATATTCACGTTTCTATTTTCTTTAATCTAGGTTTTTCGTATCTAACTTCCTATACCTTATTTTCCTGTCTTTCAGTATATCTATACCATACATTAGACATTTCCCGTCTCTGTGTAATCCACTATTCTATCTCCACTTATCCTATAGATAAATGTGGCTGGTTCTCGTTCTAATCTCCATCTTGGCATTTATTCCCTAACTCATCCTTTTTTGTCTTTCTCTTTTACTTGTCTATATCTGGACAGCTAGTCCCTATCCTAAATTCTCCTACCTAGATTTCTATTATTACTATCATCCTGGTCTTATTACTGAGTCAACGACATAGGTAATAGCTGTTTCCCATTAGTGTGTGCCTTTTCCTGATAATGTTATAATTGTAGTTTATTGGATTACTTTAGTTAAAATATACATTTGTTGTTTAACAAATCTAGAACCCACAATAAATTGGTGCTATCCCATCAGCATAATAGTTAAAGCTACCTGGGGTGGCAGGTAGCTTAGTGGTTAAGAGTGTTGTGCCAGTAACCGAAAGGTTGCTGGTTCTAATCCCCGAGCCGACTAGGTGAAAAATCTGTCGATGTGCCCTTGAGCAATGCACTTAACCCTAATTGCTCCTGTAAGTCGCTCTGAATAAGAGCGTCTGCTAAATGACTAAAATGTAAATGTACTTGCAATCCACTGGTCCACGTAACAAATTATCGTTTTAGAATTCATTAACTATTTGCATACGTCACTGGTGTTACGCAAACTATAGAATAAAGTAATAACAATTAGAATTTGTCAAATAAATGTTTTCCATTCAACTATTCAGATTTCTGCTTCAAATGTCTCTTACAGCCCGATTCGTACTCGCTGGACTGTCTCTCTTTTACCCGCGAACTAGAACATGGCATTAGTAAAGTCTATTCACAAACCACCCATAACTAATAGTATATTTGCATTCATATTACTAAAATACATTACTTTCCTTTCAGTCTACCCAAACAATTCACAGTTGCAATTCTAACTTCCCTATTAAATCACTTTCCCTTGTTATCAATTCAAATCATTGCCACAGCTCTATCGCAATTACCAGTCCGCTATTAAATGTATGTAACTGTCCTTTCTGATTAGGCTCTAATTAATAAAACCAATACTTGCTATAGTTGACAAGCATACATTCAATTCATATCCATATTCAATTAAATATTCCAAATTACAACTCTATTCTCAGTAGTTTTTAAACTATCAACTCATTCGGCAACACAAAAAATAACTCTCTTTCTCCCCCCACTATTCCTGTTGAATAAGTGAGTCGTTCAATTCGAACCCCACAAACTACTAATTCCCAGTCTTACACCACAAAATCAACACTGACTGTTCTATCAATCTACTCAACCCATAACCATAGTTGAACTATAATCAGAAAATCTAGATTTTAGTCAGTAATGCAGAATCTATGCTTTATTGAAATGACAAGTAAATCCTCCTTTATTCCAATTATAATGGTCTGTAGTCTTAGCATCTGGCACATACCACACATCAGAAAATAGCTTTACCGGACAAAGATCTCACAAGCTCAAAGGGAATGACTTAGCAGTCAATGAGTCAAATCTACATTCATTGATTTGGAAACAGATGTAACAAATTTTTATCAAATGGATTATGTTTTTTCCCCCTAATATACTAAAATTCCTTTACTATATCACCTCTGCTCCGAAATGATAGATAGTTATTATAATGCTTAATCTTATTTCTATCACATGATCTATGTACTGTCTCCCACCCCCCACGTACAGTGGGGAGAACAAGTATTTGATACACTGCCGATTTTGCATGTTTTCCTACTTACAAAGCATATAGAGGTCTGTAATTTTTATCATAGGTACACTTCAACTGTGAGAGACGGAATCTAAAACAAAAATCCAGAAAATCACATTGTATGATTTTTAAGTAATTAATTTGCATTTTATTGCATGACATAAGTATTTGATCACCTACCAACCAGTAAGAATTCCGGCTCTCACAGACCTGTTAGTTTTTCTTTAAGAAGCCCTCCTGTTCTCCACTCATTACCTGTATTCACTGCACCTGTTTGAACTCGTTACCTGTATAAAAGACACCTGTCCACACACTCAATCAAACAGACTCCAACCTCTCCACAATGGCTAAGACCAGAGAGCTGTGTAAGGACATCAGGGATAAAATTGTATTGTATTGTACTGGGGCTCCATGCAAGATCTCACCTCGTGGGGCATCAATGATCACGAGGAAGTTGAGGGATCAGCCCAGAACTACACGGCAGGACCTGGTCAATGACCTGAAGAGAGCTGGGACCACAGTCTCAAAGAAAACCATTAGTAACACACTACGCCGTCATGGATTAAAATCCTGCAGCGCATGCAAGGTCCCCCTGCTCAAGCAAGCGCATGTCCAGGCCCGTCTGAAGTTTGCCAATGACCATCTGGATGATCCAGAGGAGGAATGGGAGAAGGTCATGTGGTCTGATGAAATATAAATATAAAAATATATGAGACAAAAATAGAGCTTTTTGGTCTAAACTCCACTCGCTGTGTTTGGAGGAAGAAGAAGGATGAGTACAACCCCAAGAACACCATCCCAACCGTGAAGCATGGAGGTGGAAACATCATTCTTTGGGGATGCTTTTCTGCAAAGGGGACAGGACGACTGCACCGTATTGAGGGGAGGATGGATGGGGCCATGTATCGCGAGATCTTGGCCAACAACCTCCTTCCCTCAGTAAGAGCATTGAAGATGGGTCGTGGCTGGGTCTTCCAGCATGACAACAACCCGAAACACACAGCCAGGGCAACTAAGGAGTGGCTCCGTAAGAAGCATCTCAATGTCCTGGAGTGGCCTAGCCAGTCTCCACACCTGAACCCAATAGAAAATCTTTGGAGGGAGCTGAAAGTCTGTATTGCCCAGCGACAGCCCCGAAACCTGAAGGATCTGGAGAAGGTCTGTATGGAGGAGTGGGCCAAAATCCCTGCTGCAGTGTGTGCAAACCTGGTCAAGACCTACAGGAAACGTATGATCTCTGTAATTGCAAACAAAGGTTTCTGTACCAAATATTAAGTTCTGCTTTTCTGATGTATCAAATTCTTATGTCATGCAATAAAATGCAAATGAATCACTTAAAAATCATACAATGTGATTTTCTGGATTTTTGTTTTAGATTCCGTCTCTCACAGTTGAAGTGTACCTATGATAGACATTACAGACCTCTACATGCTTTGTAAGTAGGAAAACCTGCAAAATCGGCAGTGTATCAAATACTTGTTCTCCCCACTGTACGTCTACATGTTTGGGCGCGCAAGCCAGCACTTATATATTATTCCACTTTTATCCAATCTCTAGTAATCAATTACCCACGCATAACATTCATCATATTTTAATATATTCATATCAACCAAACCATTCGTATTTCTAATGATTCTTTATTGCCACAAGTTAGTTTACCATAATCTAGTCCCAGCGGAACATTAACTTTACTACCTAGACCCTGCCCCTCAGTCCTAAAATCCTCCCAGAATCTTATAAACTGGTCACTTATTCACTGATCTCACACTACTCTATGACAGGCAGTGTTGTACAAACCCAATATATCATTATATCAACAGTTTATTCTCTAAACTTCAGATTAACTCATTCCCATATTCACACGACTCTCATATCACATTCACACAATGCTATTTCCCAACACACAATCAATATTCGTACAACCTACAGGAATATTTTCTTCTATAATAGTGCCCAAATTTGGAATGTTAACCCTATCAACATTTGACATTTCACTATGGTCAATTTTACCATAATCCTACATTATTTCTAACTTTCCCAAATATAATGACCCCCTAAAAGCTTGACCGAAATATAATGTGTTGACGTCATATGATCACCCCCGTACACGTGACCTGTTCCTCCAACAAGATTTCTCATACCTCTCCTGATAAAGACTCCGTTAGTAAATGAATATCCACATACTATTAATTCTCCTCTTCCTAATGCAAGATTGGGCTTGCCCTTTCTCCACCAGCCTTAGAAGCTTCAAACGACCTAAATTATAGTCCCTTTCCTGACACTCCCTCCACAAAGAAAAGGCTATTATTTGCAGGATTTCTTTTTATTGTCCGATCACTCACACAGATAAGCAGCCACTCGTGCTTAAATGAATCAGACAGAATGACCAGCAGGACGAACAACTGTATCAGACGTTTGAACAAAGCGAATTGATCAAGCTGACCAAATGAGCAACCTGAATGAGACAGATGAAACATACAACTTAATCACAATTGAATGAACCACAGCCGGTCAAGCAAACCATTCACCCATACGAGATGAGCAGACCTACTCTATCTAATTATTTCTCTATACTTTGAAGCCCTGGTGGCTGTTCACAACCGTCCACCTACCTGAGATGACCGGCGCGACTTCCAATTTATGGTGTCACCTACTCAGGATGACCTACTTTTTTACCCAATTAGCTGTCTAATTAGTTCATCATCACACACAGGATGATGCACACCTACCCGAGCAGACCTCTAACAATGAACTCCACGTTAGAGCGGTACCGTAGGCCCTCTCAATCTTATGTACAACTCTTGGCTAGCCACCTGCCCATTCAGTCCTCTGGAGTGCTAACCCTAGCTCTCCACAGCGGTACCACAGGATTTAACTTATTTACACTTATATACAATAACATTGCATGTATGATTATTTCTCATTCCAACAAAAACTCTGTACTTTTGCTAAATTTAGTCCTTAATGCCGGAGAGGCTTTTTTATGCTAGAAGTAAGAACATCGCTTACCTTTGTTTAACAGTGGCCACTGTATCTGTGTGATTCGTCAAAGCCTCCTCCGATGGCAAAGCACTCAACATCTCTTTCCAGCCTCACGTTGGGTGCCAATTATGTTGTGGAAAATATTCACTATACTTTATTAAAAATCAAAGTTCTTCCAGAGTTTTTGTAGAATTAAGATTTGACTTTATTTACAATTCAAACAAAGCCGTGCTGATCTGCAGAGTAGCCCATTTTCTCTCTCTCTCCTCCCCCTCTATATAGTCTCATTCACACACATCCTATCTTAAAATCCCTCCCTCTTCAGTTTCCCGCTCTCTATCGCTCCGCCCACTTCCTTTGTCTATGATGGCTGCTAAATTCAACTTTTATTCAGTTCAGAATCAATAGTAATACAATCAATCAATCCCTTATCTTGCAAAAACACTCATGTTTAGTTTAAACTCTGTTCAACCCCAGCTCTCCTGAGCTTGACCTGAAGATTGATTGTTGGACATGACAGGTTCACACTTAATCTTTCAAACACACCCAAACCTACCCCTCTTCCCCTCCCACCATGCTGTAATTACTCATGACTAGTCTAAACGCTGTTCAACTTTGGCTCCGCTCTCAGAACCTTTGTTTGAGGAGAGATGCATTAGGCCACAGTCTGGTTCCAGTCTCTGATAAGGTAGCACAGCCATGGATTTAAGTAACAGCGAGCAATTCAACCCTAGGTCAGATTCCCACTTCACCCACACACACACAGTGAAATGACCCAATTAAGTTCTTGCCTAGCAACAGAGAATTCTAACAATATGTTTGTGATTAACTCAGTTTTATCTCATAGTCCACTAAAAAATCTCCCTCATATGAAGGCCTGTTGTCTGGACCTCTGGCAGTCTCTATGGGGGTGCCACAGGGTTCAATTCTCAGGCTGACTCTTTTCTCTGTGTATATCAATGATGTCGCTCTTGCTGCTGGTGACTCTCAGATCCACCTCTACGCAGACGACACCATTTTGTATACATCTGTCCCTTCATTGGACACTGTGTTAACAAACCTCAAAACGAGCTTCAATGCCATACAACACTTCTTCCGTAGCCTCCAACTGCTCTTAAACACTAGTAAAACTAAATGCATGCTCTTCAATCGAATGCTAGAATCAATTACTCTCGACGGGTCTGACCTAGAGTATGTGGACAACTACAAATACCTAGGTGTCTGGTTAGACTGTAAACTCTCCTTCCAGACTCACATTAAGCATCTCCAATCCAAAGTGAAATCTAGAATTGGCTTCTTATTTTGCAACAAAGCCTCCTTCACTCATGCTGCCAAACATGCCCTCGTAAAATTGGATGTAGTCTATCACAGTGCCATCCGTTTTGTCACCAAAGCCCCATATACTACCCACCAATGTGACCTGTACGCTCTCGTTGGCTGGCCCTCACTACATATTCGTCACCAAACTCACTGGCTCCAGGTCATCTATAAATCACTGCTAGGCAAATCCCCACCTTATCTTAGCTCATTGGTCACCATAGCAACACCCACCCATAGTATACGCTCCAGCAGGTACAGTATATCTCACTGGTCATCCCCAAAGCCAACACCTCCTTTGGCCGCCATTCCTTCCAGTTCTTTGCTGCCAATGACTGGAACGAACTGCAAAAATCTCTGAAGCTGGAGACTCTTATCTCCCTCACTAACTTTAAGCATCAGTTGTCAGAGCAGCTACTGATCACTGCACCTGTACACAGCCCATCTGTAATTAGCCTACCCAACTACCTCATCCCCATATTGTTATTTATTTTGCTCATTTGCACCCCAGTATCTCTATTTGCACATCATCTTCTGCACATCTATCACTCCTGTGTTAATACTAAATTGTAATTATTTTGCACTCTGGCCTATTTATTGCCTTACCTCCATAACTTACTACATTTTCACACACTGTATATAGATTTTCTATTTTTCTATTGTGTTATCGACTGTACGTTTTTGTTTATCCCATTTGTAACTGTCATGAACCCTGCGTCCTGAGTCTGTTCCTGCCTGTGTTGCCGTTTTTCTGCTCTGTGTCTCCTGTTTCCCGAAGGAGCCTGAACGCACCCTGTCCGGTTACCGGGCGACGTTGCTAGGCGGGTGATCTCTCGATTACCCGCACCTGCTTCTCATCAGCTTCGGCACACCTGGTCCTGATCATCACCCCTTCATAAGCTCTGACCTGACATCCATTCCCTGCCGGATCGTTAGCCATAAACAGTATGTTTTGCCAGAGTATCAGCCTCAGAGTACTAGCGTTAGTTTTGTTGTTTTTTGCACCTTGTTGACATGCCTTGTACTTACCTCCGTTTGTTCTGTCTACAGTCATTCTCCCGGAACCTTCACCCAACCCCTGCCGTGCCATCAGTTCATCTGCCACTTCACCACCACCTACTCATCTCCGTCACCCGCTCCGTCTCCTGGACTATTCTGCATCTTTTATCTGTAAATAAACACTCTCATTCGTTCAACTCACCTTGTCCTGGTCTGCTTCTGGGTTCGGTCTTAGAGAACCGTGACAGAACGATCCGGCCATAAATGAACCCAGCGGACCTGGACTCTGTTCGCCCTGCCATTACCCAGCGGGAGATGATGTTGGGACAACACAGCACGGCGCTACAGGAGATAGCGTTATCTGTTCTGAACTTTTCTGCCAGTCTGACGAAGATCTCAGTTTGCCGGTGGAGAATCCACCACCGGTTTCACCTCTCTCGCCTGCCGCTTCTGGAGCTGTGCCCTTCAGTGAGCCCAAGGTTCCGACGCCTGAGAAGTATGAGGGGGATTTGGGAAGATGCCGTTCCTTTCTCATGCAGTGTGGATTAGTGTTCGATCTACAGCCCCACTCTTACGCCACAGACAAGGCTAGGATAGCCTTTGTTATTGAATTGCTGCTTGGTAGAGCCCTGGAGTGGGCTTCAGCCGTATGGGAACGACAGGACACCTGCATGGCGTCATACCAGCAGTTCACGGCAGAGATGAGGAAGCTGTTTGACCATCCAGTCCGTGGTAAGGACGCAGCTAAGCGCCTGTTTTCTCTTCGCCAAGGAACTCGCAGCGTTGCCGACTTCGTAGTCGAATTCAGGACATTGGCTGTGGAGAGTGGGTGGAATGAGGAGTCACTGCAAGCAGCCTTTTACCAGGGGCTGTCGGAGCAACTCAAGGATGAGTTGATCTCCTATCCGGAGCCTAGTGACCTGGACAGTTTGGTAGCTTTGTCTATTCGGGTGGATAACAGAGTTCGAGAGAGAAGGAGGGAGAAGCAATGGGGCCCGTCCAATCAATCAGCTTCTCAGTTTCCAGTCGGGTCAGGAGGTGGACCAGAATGCGTCGATCATTGTCCACCACACGGGATTAGTGGAGAGGTCCTGCCTCCAGATTCTGAACCCATGCAAGTGGGGCGGCACGGGTTAACCAAGGAGGAGCGCCAACATAGACGTAAGACCAACCGCTGCCTCTACTGTGGTAGTTCGGGACATTACATCTCCACTTGTTCCCAGCGGCCGTCAAACTGCTCGGCTCGCTAAAGTTGGGAGGACTTTTAGCGAGCCAGTTTCAACCTCTCAATACCCCTGTCAGACCCCGTTTCCCGGCTACCCTCACGAACAGGAATCAGAGTTTAGCGATTAACGCTTTCGTCGATTCAGGTGCCGATGGAAGCTTTATTGATGCCGACGTGGTGGAACAGCTGGGGCTTTCCAAGGAGCGATTACCGGAAGCCATTGAAGCTACCACTCTGAACGGCAGTAGTCTGGCACGTATCACGATGAGGACTGAACCGGTTAAGATGCTGTTGTCAGGGAATCATTCTGAGGTTATCTCATTCTTCATTCTGCCTTCTTCCCATGTTCCTCTGGTCCTTGGATACCCCTGGCTGAAAGAACACAATCCCACGTTCGATTGGGTGACTGGCAAGGTAACTAGTTGGAGCATTGATTGTCATGCTAACTGCCTCAAGACTGCCTGTTCCCATTCTGTTCCCAGTCAGGTGATTGAGGCTAACCCCCCAGATTTGTCCCTGGTTCCCGAGACATATCACGATTTGGGGGAAGTGATCAGTAAGCAGAGGGCTCTGTCACTCCCTTCCCAACGACCATATGATTGTGCCATAAACCTGTTCCCTGGAGCTGTCTATCCCAAGGGACGGTTATACAGCATCTCCCGACCTGAACGTGAGGCTTTGGAGACCTACATAAAGGAGTCCCTAGCTGCTGGTCTCATTCGTCCCTCGTCATCACCCCTGGGGGCAGGATTCTTCTTTGTGAGTAAAAAGGATGGCTCTCTTCGACCTTGTATTGATTATCGGGGGTTGAATGATATCACGGTCAAGAACAAGTATCCCCTGCCCTTGATGAGCTCTGCTTTCGACTCCTTACAGGGTGCTACTGTGTTCACCAAGCTGGACCTACGCAATGCGTATCATCTGGTCCGGATCAGAGAGGGGGACGAGTGGTTGACTGGTTTCAATACACCGATGGGTCATTTCGAGTATCAGGTGATGCCGTTTGGACTGACCAATGCCCCAGCAGTGTTCCAGAGTATGGTGAATGACGTCCTGAGAGATATGATCGGTCTTTTTGTGTTCGTTTACCTGGATGACATTCTTATCTTCTCGAAGGAGCCTTCCAGCCACGTCCAGCATGTCAAGCAGGTTCTGCAGCGATTGCTGGAGAATCGCCTGTTTGTGAAGGCCGAGAAGTGTGAATTTCACGCCCACACTACATCCTTCCTCGGGTACATCATCTCCAGGGGAGAGATTAGGATGGACCAAGAGAAGGTTAGGGCAGTTCTGGATTGGGCCCAGCCCGGTATGAGATTGCAGCTCCAGAGGTTTCTGGGGTTTGCGAATTTCTATCGGAGATTTATCCGTGATTACAGCCGTGTGGCCGCTCCTTTAACTGCCCTGACTTCTAGTGCCAGAACCTTCAGTTGGAATCCTGAGGCGGACCGAGCATTTCTGGATTTGAGGAGGCGATTCACCAACGCTCCGATTCTCTCTCAACCTGACACTGCCCGTCAGTTTGTCGTTGAAGTGGATGCGTCTGATGTGGGGGTTGGCGCCATCCTGTCCCAGCGATGCTCCACTGATGGTAAACTCCATCCCTGCGCCTACTACTCTCGTCGTCTTTCGTCTACGGAGAGGAACTACGATGTGGGTAACCGGGAGCTTCTCGCGGTGAAACTTGCCTTGGAGGAGTGGCGCCACTGGTTGGAGGGGGCGGAGCAACCGTTTGTTGTCTGGACTGACCACAAGAATCTTGCTTACGTGCAATCGGCTAAACGTCTCAACTCCCGTCAGGCCAGGTGGTCGTTGTTTTTTGGACGCTTTAATTTTTCCTTGACGTTCCGACCGGGGTCTAAGAACGGCAAGGCGGACGCCTTGTCCCGGATGTTCTCCAAGACGGAGGAGAGTGGGGCCAAGACTGAGACGATTCTTCCCCGGAACCTTGTCGTGGGAGCCGTTATGTGGAGGATTGAGGAGGAGGTTATGGCGGCCCTTCGGACGCAGCCCGGCCCCGGTAACGGTCCACCCGGTCGGTTGTTTGTGCCTGAGTCGGTTCGTTCGGCTGTCCTCCAATGGTCCCACGCCAGCAAGATGGCTTGTCACCCTGGCGTGGCTCGGACGATGGCGCTTCTACGCAGACGATTTTGGTGGCCTGCCATGGGAGAAGATACTCGGAGGTTTGTTGCTGCCTGTCCAGTTTGTGCGCAGAACAAGAGTGCCAATCGGCCCAGCTCTGGACTTCTTCACCCCCTACCGATTCCCCGGCGACCATGGTCGCATCTGGCTCTGGACTTTGTCACTGGGTTGCCCTCTTCTGAGGGGAACACGGTCATTCTGACTATTGTGGACCGATTCAGCAAGTTCGCCCACTTTGTGCCCATCTCCAAGCTTCCCTCTGCCTCTGAGACGTCCAAGATCCTGGTTAGGGAGGTTTTCAGGGTCCACGGATTGCCCAGTGACATAGTTTCCGACCGTGGCCCTCAGTTCACCTCTGCTGTCTGGAAATCCTTCTGTTTGGCCATTGGAGCTACCGTCAGTCTTACATCTGGATTTCACCCCCAATCTAATGGACAGGCGGAGAGAGCCAACCAGAAGATGGAATCCACGCTGCGCTGCCTTGTTTCCTCCAACCTCACATCTTGGGCCTCTCAGTTGCCTTGGGTTGAGTATGCCCACAATACTCTCCCTACTTCTGCCACTGGGATGTCTCCCTTCCAGTGCCTATACGGCTACCAACCCCCCTTGTTTCCTTCTCAGGAGAAGGATCTCTCGGTTCCCTCTGTCCAGGCCCACATTCGTCGTTGCCACCGGACCTGGCATCGGGCCAGAAAGGCCCTCCTTAGAGTTTCTGACCCGTATCAGCTCCAGGCGAATCGTCGCCGTATTCCAGCCCCCGCTTATGCAATTGGAGATAGGGTCTGGTTGGCTACACGGGACCTTCCTCTGTGGACTGAGTCAAGGAAACTGTCGCCGAGGTTCATTGGTCCGTTTGTGGTGGAGAGAGTGATTAATCCTGTTGTGGTTCGACTCAAGTTGCCTAGTACGCTCAGAGTCCATCCCACCTTTCATGTCTCCTGCCTCAAGCCTGTTCTCCTCAGCCCTCTGTTGCCCCCTCCACCTCCCCCTCCTCCTCCTCGGATGATCGGAGGAGGTCCTGTCTACACGGTGCGCCGCATCATGGATTCCAGACGGCGGGGCCGGGGTTTCCAGTATCTCGTGGACTGGGAGGGGTATGGTCCTGAGGAGAGGAGTTGGATTCCTCGGCGTCAGATCCTTGATGCTGACCTCCTTCGTGACTTCTACCGCCTCCATCCTGGCGCTCCGGGTAGTCCGCCCGGTGGCGTTCGTCGGAGGGGGGGTACTGTCATGAACCCTGCGTCCTGAGTCTGTTCCTGCCTGTGTTGCTGTTTTTCTGCTCTGTATCTCCTGTTTCCCGAAGGTGCCTGAACGCACCCTGTCCGGTTGCCGGGCGACGTTGCTAGGCGGGTGATCTCTCGATTACCCGCACCTGCTTCTCATCAGCTTCGGCACACCTGGTCCTGATCATCACCCCTTCATCAGCTCTGACCTGACATCCATTCCCTGCCGGATCGTTAGCCATAAACAGTATGTTTTGCCAGAGTATCAGCCTCAGAGTACTAGCGTTAGTTTTGTTGTTTTTTGCACCTTGTTGACCTGCCTTGTACTTACCTCCGTTTGTTCTGTCTACAGTCATTCTCCCGGAACCTTCACCCAAGCCCTGCCGTGCCATCAGTTCATCTGCCACTTCACCACCACCTACTCATCTCTGTCACCCGCTCCGTCTCCTGGACTATTCTGCATCTTTTATCTGTAAATAAACACTCTCATTCGTTCAACTCACCTTGTCCTGGTCTGCTTCTGGGTTCGGTCTTAGAGAACCGTGACAGTAACTCTGTGTTGATGTTGTTTTTATTGCACTGCTTTGCTTTATCTTGGCCAGGTCGCAGTTGTAAATGAGAACTTGTTCTCAACTGGCCTACCTGGTTAAATAAAAAATATAAAAAAATCTATGGATTTGACATGACTGGGCAGGGGTACTGCCATGGCTGGGCCTGGAAGGGCATAGGACCTCCCACTTGGGAGTCAGGGCCACCCACTGGGGAGCTGGCCCAGCCAATCAGAATTAATTTTTCCCCACAAAAGAGAAATACTGGTCTCAGACGATACCGCAGGTGAAGAAGGCGGATTTAGAGTTCCTGGGCTGGCATGTTTACACGTGGTCTGCGGTTGTGATGCCGGTTGGACGTACTGCCAAATTCTCTAAAACGATGTTGGAGGCGGCTTATGGTAGAGAAATGAACATTCAATTCTCTGGCAACAGCTCTTGTGGACATTCCTGCAGTCAGCATGCCAATTGCACACTCCCTCAAAACTTGAGACATCTGTGGCATTGTGTTGTGTGACAAAACTGCACATTTTAGAGTGGCCTTTTATTGTCCCCAGCACAAGTTGCACCTGTGTAATGATCATGCTGTTTAATCAGCTTCTTGATATGCCAAACATGTTAGGTGGATGGATTATCTTGGCAAAGGAGAAATGCTCACTAACGGGGATGTAAACAAATTTGTGGACAAAATGTGAGAGAAACACTTTACCTTGCGTTTATATTTTCGTTCAGTATAGATATTAGTTTGATACAATTTTATGTAATCCATGACTATGGGTGTGTGAGTGTGGTTTAAACATGCATGAAACATAGGAGACTGAATAGGAGATGAAAAGGTATGTATAAAAACAACAGCAGGAGCTCATACTTTTCTTACATGGATGAAACTGACAGTTTGTAAATGTCAAAGCTATTTGGAGCTTTACCAGCAATTGGACTTTGGTTCTGATCGTTAGTGAGAAGAACCTGTCGAGTCAAGCGTCCATTCAACACTCCTGTGCTATCTGGGAGGGTTCTGATCTCAGAACTGTTTTACAATTATGATTTAAATTATAATCATATATTAGGATTTCTGATAACCAGGATTCCCTGATTTTTGTTTTACTTCAGGAAACTAATAATGAAGTGCTATTAGCGACCACCAGTCAGAGACTACATCATGAGCCTACGTATGACTCTAGCTAGCTATCACTATGTCTTCCTATTAAAATAGACCAGTAGCCCTACCCATAATTCTCTGTGGTGACCACATCTATGAGTGGAGATATGAAGTGTTGTTTATTGAGTTCAGAGCCTGTGGAATGATAGGAATCACATCTGGAGAAAAACAGGCTGCTGGTCTGACTGTTATGTCTGGCAGATCTAGGATCAGATCTATGATGATGTTACCCTCCCCAAATCCTATCCTTAATCATCATGGATGAAACACAAACCTAACCAATGGAAGTGCATGTGTGTGTGTGGCCACAAGATCTGTGCTCAAGCTGTTCTTGTCTATTAATGTTCTGTAATTTGTCATGTTTCATGTTTTGTGTGGACCCCAGGAAGAGTAGCTGCTGCTTTCGCAACAGCTTATGGGGCTCCTAATAAAATACCCTCACTGACCTAATCGGCACTGTCATAAGAGAGAGACTGGGGGAGCGGTATATGGTGTATTCAGTGAGTAAACTGTTCAGAACTTTGCAGATAGAAATGTAATGAATAGAGCTGACCTGATATTCCATTCTACATTAAAAACAATTATATTGGTTCTACACTATACATTTCTATCTGTTCAGTAATGCTGCATCCTCCCTGAGTGTTATGAGTAAGGAAGATCTTTGCAAAGGAGAAATGCTCACTAAGAGGGATGTAAACAAATTGGTGCTCAACATTTGAGAGAAATACGCTTTTTATGCGTATGGAAGATTTCTGGGATCTTTTATGGGACCAACACTTTACACTTTGCATTTATAGTTTTGTTCAGTTTATTTGGACAGTGAAGCTAAAATTCAAATTTTGGCTCTATACTGCAGTATTTTGGATTTGAGATCCAATGTTTAATATGAGGTGACAGTACAGAATGTCACCTTTCATTTGAGAGTATTTACATACATACAGTATATGTCTTACCATTTAGAAATAATAAATCATAATAAAAAGCATTTATGTGTCTAGTCCCCCCATTTGAAGAAGTCATAAGTATTTGTAATATAGTATATTAAAGGTTTCAGTGGTGGAAAAAGTACCCAATTGTCATACTTGAGTAAAAGTAAAGATACCTTCATAGAAAATGACTCAAGTAAAAGTGAAAGTCACCTAGTAAAATACTACTTGAGTAAAAGTCTAGAAGTATTTGGTTTTAAATATACAGTGCATTTGAAAAGTTTTCAGACCCGTTGACTTTTTCCACATTTTGTTACATTACAGCCTTATTCTAAAATGGATGAAATTGTTTTTCCCCCTCATCAGTCTACACACAATACCCCATAATGACAAAGCAAAAAACAGGATTTTTTACATTTTTGCAAATTTATAGAAAAATTAAAACAGAAATATCACATTTACATAAGTATTCAGACTCTTTACTCAGTACTTTGTTGAAGCACCTTTGGCAGTGATTATTGCCTTGAGTCTTCTTGGGTATGACGCTACAAGCTTGGCAAACCTGTATTTGGGGAGTTTCTCCCATTCTTCTCTGCGGATCATCTCAAGCTCTGTCAGGTTGGATGGGGAGTGTCGCTGCACAGCTATTTTCAGGTCTCTCCAGAGAAGTTTGATCGGGTTCATGTCCGGGCTCCAGCTGGACTACTCAAGGACATTCAGATTGGTCGGAGAGTCCTTTAGGTGCCTTTTGGCAAACTCCAAGCTTGCTGTCATGTGCCTTTTACTGAGAAGTGGCTTCCGTCTGGTCACTCTACCATAAAGGCCTGATTGGTGGAGTGCTGCAGAGATGGTCCTTCTGGAAGGTTCTCCGGTCTCCACAGAAGAACTGAAGCTCTGTCAGAGTGACCATCAGGTTCTTGGTCACCTCCCTGACCGAGGCCCTTCTGCCTTGATTGCTCAGTTTGGCCGGGTGGACAGCTCTAGGAAGAGTCTTGGTGGTTCCAAACTGGTTCCACTGTGTTCTTGGGGACCTTCAATGCTGCAGAAATGGTTTGGTACATTTCTTCAGATCTTTGCCTCGACACAGTCCTGTCTCGGAGCTCTACGGACAATTCCTTCAACCTCAAGGCTTGTTTTTTGCTCTGACATGCACTGTCAACTGTGGGACCTTATATAGACAGGTGTGTGCCTTTCCAAATCATGTCCAATCAATTGAATTTACCACAGGTGGACTCCAATCAAGTTGTAGAAACATCTCAAGGATGATCAATGGAAACAGAATGCACCTGAGCTCAATTTCGAGTCTCTTAGCAAAGGGTCTGAATACTTATGTAAATAAGGTATTTCTGTTTTTTAAAACCTGTTTTCACTTTGTCATTATGGGGTATTGTGTGTAGATTGATGAGGATATTTATTTATTTTATCAATTTTAGAATAAAGCTGTAACGTAACAAAATGTGGAAAAGTGAAGGGGTCTGAATACTTTCCGAATGCACTGTACTTAAGTATCAAAAGTAAATGCATAAATAATTTCAATCACTTCCCTTAGGCAATCTAAACGGCACCATTTTCTTGTTTCTTTTAATTTACGGATAGTCAAGGGCACACTCCAACACTTAGACATAATTTACAAATGATGCATTTGTGTTTAGTGAGTCCGCCACATCAGAGGCAGTAGGGATGACCAGGGATGTTCTCTTGATAAGTGTGTGAATTGATACCCCCAAAAACGACTTAAGTAGTACTTTAAAGTATTTTTACTTAATCACTTTACACCACTGAAAGGTTTAAACCTTAGTAGTTGGTCCTACATTGAGTATACCAAACATTAGGAGCACCTTCTTAATATTGAGTTGCACTCAGAACAGCCTCAATTCGTCAGGGCATGGACTCTACAAGGTGTCAAAAGCATTCCACAGGGATGCTGGCCTATGTTGACTCCAATGCTTCTCACAGTTGTGTCAAGTTGGCTGGATGTCCTTTGGGTGGTGGACCATTCTTGATACACACGGGAAACGGTTGAGCATGAAAAACCCAGCATCGTTGCAGTTCTTGACACAAACCAGTGCGCCTGGCACCTACTACCATACCCTGTTCAAAGGTACTTTTGTCTTGCCCATTCACCCTCTGAATGGCACAGATACACATTCCATGTCTCAATTGTCTCAAGGCTTAAAAATCCTTCTTTAACCTGTCTCCTCCCCTTCATCTACACTGATTGAAGTGGATTTAATATGTGACATCAATAAGGGATCATAGCTTTCACCTGGATTCACCTGGTCAGTCTATGTCATGGAAAGAGCAGGTGTTCTTAATGTTTTTTATACTTAGTGTATATATTTTGCACACAAACTCGTTGGACGATTGCTATTTGTTTTGGGTTATGTTTTGCCCAATGGTAGGACTGTATGAGAGGCCATAAGGTACTAAAGTTTCAATGTGTTATTTGAATCCTGTCCAAATGTTTTGATCTGTATGTAATATTAAGGGGTGAATGTTGTTGGAAATCTTCTCGGATGCAATGCCCCTTTGCCTCCTTCAGCTCTCTTTTAAATGCCTTCGGGATGGATAAGTTGTGTTCAAAATGGGATGAAAGCTTTGAGTGCTGCTGAATTTCAAATACCCTTAGGCTCTCCTGTATGAAAGGATTTGAAAGGTAACCTTATAAGCAATATGGCAATTGGGTCCTCATGCCTTTTAAGGTTACATCTTGATCATCCACCCTTCCTGAAATGTGCACTTACACACTTCCGTCATGGATTTAACAATAGTGGAAAAGCTCTCCAGCCAACGCTTACAATCCAATCCTTTTAAATACATGACGCGGAGTGTGCAAGTGCATACTTTGGGAGAAGGGTGGGCAATTGGGACATTGTGAACCTTTTTTAGGCTGAATGGAATGGTCACCATATGTCTTACACCTATCCAATTGTTTCAGATGTACAGAAGTGCCCAAAAGGCGCTGCATGGTCAATCCGATGTCTGCATTGGCCGTGCAGCATTTACGGTGATATGGCCTCTGCAGAAGAAGTCAGGGCATTCATACTTCTTGCGCTTCGCTGAGCAGTGCACAGCTGTTGTCAAGGAAGTGAGTTTGTGTTTATACAGGACCTCCCTCCCCCACCTACCGTCAACCAATCATGTCAATGCTGAGCTATACGGAGCCCTCCCCATTGTTACAAAATTTGAGAGGCGCACGGCAATGTGGTACGGAGCTGGATTTGGCAGCTGCATGCCTCCGGAGGCTCCTCCATACGAAGCCTCCGACCACATTTTCGGATCAAGCGTAAATTGGCTTTAAAGTATAGGGCAGGCGCAAGGTGTTGATTCGGAATTCAGAATTCCTGTCTTGCCTGTTGAGTGCTGTGTTGTTTATAATGTCCAGCAGGTGGCAGTAATGCACCTTTTATGTGCTTGCTATGTTTCATGCGTGACTCCCTCACTAAAGAAATTGTAGTCTATTTTAGCCGTCTTATGCCAAGATTTTTGCCATGCCAGACAAAAACTCCACGTTGTGGGCAAATTCTTAGGTTGTAAACGATTGTCGGACGTCTTGGCTCGTTCAGTGTGACAGGGTCTCTAGGTCTGCCGATTTAAAGGCTGTGTAGCACCTATTTCTCAATGCCAGAAACACATATAATACTGACTTTACCTTTACCTTCTCCTTTGTTTCCCATCAGCTTTACGCTGATATGACCTAAAACCACCAGTCAACACAGCATCAGCACAGGGAGAGGGCTACAAGTTGACCTAGCTTCAAGACGATTAGATAGTGGAGCTACCAATCCACCTAGCTTCAAGATGAGGCGATAGAGGAGCTACCAGTCCACCTAGCTTCAAGATGAGGAGATAGAGGAGCTACCAGTCCACCTAGCTTCAAGATTAGGCGATAGGGGAGCTACCAGTCCACCTAGCTTCAAGATGAGGAGATAGAGGAGCTACTAGTCCACCTAGCTTCACGATGAGGAGATAGAGGAGCTACCAGTCCACCTAGCTTCAAGATGAGGCGATAGAGGAGCTACCAGTCCACCTAGCTTCAAGATGAGGAGATAGAGGAGCTAACAGTCCACCTAGCTTCACGATGAGGAGATAGAGGAGCTACCAGTCCACCTAGCTTCAAGATGAGGAGATAGAGGAGCTACTAGTCCACCTAGCTTCACGATGAGGAGATAGAGGAGCTACTAGTCCACCTAGCTTCAAGACTAACACACACAACCATATGCATGCACACACACACACGAACACACACGTAACGTAAGAAAATGGTCATCATCTTCTGGCCATGCAAGAGTGCAAGAGACAACAGAAGTACGCCGCCTTCTAACATCACATTTTCTCTCTCCTCTCTCCAGGAGTTGGACTATGAGAGTGTTGCTGTGTTCAGTCTGTTGGTGGTGGTGGAGAATGGGGTGGTGTTCTCTGGGCCAGTGTCCACCTCTACAGCCACAGTCACCGCCGTGAGGGTGGAGGACCAGAACGAACCTCCAGTCTTCAGATACGTGAAGATGTCAGCGGTCGCGGCTTTGAGGAGTGTTGAAGCCAACTATAGAGCTACGGATCCAGATATAAAATACAATGTTAGACTGTAAAATAAAGAAAATCAAATGTCGTAAAAGAAAGTCACTTTTAAAAAGTATTGTAGGATAAACTGTTTTATGGTAAATAATGTAAAACAGAATTAAGCAAACTAACCTCACCTTGACCCCTAAGAGAGGAGAAAAAGTGAAGCAGTATTTCACAATAATGTTTCAGCTTGTACTCTTGCAATCTACTTTCCTCTCCCTCCCTCCCTATCTCCCTCCCCCTCTCTCTCTGTCAGGTGATGTGGTGACCCTGAGCCCTGAGAGACTGTTGTCCCCTGGGGAGTACGAGGTGTTGTTGCGTGTGTATCTCTGAGATGCTCTACCAGGAAAGCAATGTGACGGCAGAGGTATGTCATTGCAGGGGGACCGTCAAGACCGTCTTCGTCTCCATCGGAGTTCTAGTAGACATCTTTGTAATGCTACGTATGACGTTCTGATATGACTTTCTGATGATTTTTCTGTTATTTTACACGTATGTTATTGTTTATTCAACAAAATTGGAAGAGAAGGCTATGTTGATAGTCCAACAACCATAGTGAATTCACGTAGGCCTATGCAGTGTGCTAGGTCATTCATGTAATCCGTCTCCCCCTCAGTGCTGCTCCTGCTGCTGCTGTTCCTGTTCCTGTTCCTGAGGAAGAGACCAGTGAAGAAGAACGTCCTGCTAGAGCAAGAGGAAGTCAAAGACAACATTTACTACTATGATGAGGAGGGGGGAGGAGAGGATGGCCAGGTAAGAGGAGAAGAGAGGAGAGGAGAGGGGAGGAGAAGAGGAGGAGGAGGCGAGAGGAGAGGAGGGGAGGAGTGGAGAGGGAAGGAGAAGAGGGGGGAGGAGACGAGAGGAGAGGAAGGGGAAGAGGTGAAAGGAGAGAGCCTTGCTATTGAGAGAGGCCGCCGTAGGCAGATCTGGCTCTCAAGAGAACACAGGTTATGTGCACACTGCCCACAAAATGAGGTGGAAACTGAGCTGCACTTCCTAACCTCCTGCGAAATGTATGACCATACTAGAGACCCATATTTACATAGACCAACAAAGAAATAGAAAACAAATTCTCTCTTATCTATTGGGTGAAATACCACAGTGTGCAAACACAGCAGCAAGATTTGTGACCTGTTGCCACAAGCAATTTGTAAGTCGCTCTGGATAAGAGCATCTGCTAAATGACTAAAATGTAAAATGAAAAGGGCAACCAGTGAAGTACAAACACCATTGTAAATACAACCCATATTTATGTTTATTTATTTTCCCTTACGTACTTTAACTATTTGCACATTGTTAGAACACTGTACATAGCCATAATATGACATTTGAAATGTCTCTATTCCTTAGAAACTTTTGTGAGTGTAATGTTTACTGTTAATTTTTTATTGTTTATTTCACTTTAGTTTATTATCTATTTGTCACGCCTACTCCCACTCCCCCTCCCTGGCGCTCAAGGGCGTCAGGCTGCCCATCATTACGCACACCTGTCACCATTGTTACGCATATCTGCGCTTCATTGGACTCACCTGGACTTCATCACTGTTTAATTACCTCCCCTATATCTGTCTGTTCCTCAGTTGTGATCCCCGTGTGAAGTCGCAAAGACCAGACATGTAGCGGGGAAGATGGCGGAAGCGGATGATGAAGTGGAATCTGAATCTAATGGTGGTAGAATCATGGAGAATTTGAGTATTGTCCAAAAGAATGGAAAACGGAGCAAAGTAGCATACAGTGATGAGAATGACCCTTCGTATCTTGTAGGAGTACGGTTTGTAAATGAGGAGCAGCTGAGCAGAGTACCAATCTTGAAGAAACCATTTGAGTTATCCAAACTGGTGGAGAGAGTGCTGGGTAAAGTGAAGAATGTGAGGATCACGAGAGGCGGGCTTGTTTAGATTGTTTTGTGATTCTGCGGATCAGAAGGAATGTGCGTTGTGTCTTAATCGATTTGATAAGTTTGAAGTGTTGTGTGTGTCACTTCGGAACAGGGCACCCCTTAAGGGGGTTGTATCTGGCGTTTCGTGGGAAGTTGATTTGGAAGAGATTAAAAATATTCCTGGAGTGATTGAAGCATGTCGGATGAATCGAGTGGTGAATGGGGAAAAAGTGAAGAGTTTATCCGTTCTTTAGTTTTTTTAAATGGAGTCTCTCCCTAATGAAGTGTGGTTAGGATATATTAACTACAGAGTTAGAGCATTTATCCCAAGAACAATGCAGTGTGAACATTGTAAAGCTTTTGGTCATGTAGAAAGTGTTTGCAGAAGGGAGAAGCCGAGATGTACAAGATGTGGAAAATATCATATTATGTGTTATAAAAGTGAAGAAAATGTGACACGTTGTAATTGTGGTGGGAATCATGAAGCCACGTCTTCTGAATGCCCCACAAGGGTAAAGGAGAATGAGGTGGCCAAAGTCAGGGTTATACAGAACATTTCATATGCAGAAGCTGTGAAAAGGGTTGAGGGTTTGAATGTTGCACCAGAAGAGTCCATGGTAGTGGATAGGCCTTCACTGCAGGCTGCAGGTGTTGTCTTAAACCAAGAGGATCCTGACATTTTAAAGGTTAAAAAGGTGGACTTTGTGGTCTTTATCGCAATGGTGATAAATGGGACTGCCAAGGTGGAGAAAAGATCTAGGAAGATTGAAATAATTGTGATTGCGGCAGAGCGGTTACTGGGGCTGAAAGATTTCACAGCAAAAGAGTTACATGGAGTATTAGCAAAAGTCGTACTACCTTCTCAGGTCCTAGAGCCTAAGAAGGGAGGTATGGAGATATAGTCCGCCATAAAACCCACAAAAGAAGAAGAAGAAGAAGAAGAAGTGATCCCCGAGTCAGCATTGATGTCGTTATGTTTCCCCTGTCCAGATGATGTCCGTGTTTTGTTTCATGTCTGTATATATTAAATGTTCACTCCCTGTACTTGCTTCTCGTCTCCCAGTGTCTTTCCTCACAGAATGCTGACACCTATATTGGAGGCATCAGGGAGTTTTTTTTTGTGTTGGTTGGTGACGCCGGGTCCAGGTCAGTGTTGTTGGACTTGTACACTTATATACACTGCTCAAAAAAATTAAGGGAACACTTAAACAACACATCCTAGATCTGAATGAATGAAATAATCTTATTAAATACTTTTTTCTTTACATAGTTGAATGTGCTGACAACAAAATCACACAAAAATTATCAATGGAAATCAAATTTATCAACCCATGGAGGTCTGGATTTGGAGTCACTCTCAAAATTAAAGTGGAAAACCACACTACAGGCTGATCCAACTGATGTAATGTCCTTAAAACAAGTCAAAATGAGGCTCAGTAGTGTGTGTGGCCTCCACGTGCCTGTATGACCTCCCTACAACGCTTGGGCATGCTCTGGATGAGGTGGCAGATGGTCTCCTGAGGGATCTCCTCCCAGATCTGGACTAAAGCATCCACCAACTCCTGGACAGTCTGTGGTGCAACGTGGCGTTGGTGGATGGAGCGAGACATGATGTCCCAGATGTGCTCAATTGGATTCAGGTCTGGGGAACGGGCGGGCCAGTCCATAGCATCAATGCCTTCCTCTTGCAGGAACTGCTGACACACTCCAGCCACATGAGGTCTAGCATTGTCTTGCATTAGGAGGAACCCAGGGCCAACCGCACCAGCATATGGTCTCACAAGGGGTCTGAGGATCTCATCTCGGTACCTAATGGCAGTCAGGCTACCTCTGGCAGGCACATGGAGGGCTGTGCGGCCCCCCAAAGAAATGCCACCCCACACCATGACTGACCCACTGCCAAACCGGTCATGCTGGAGGATGTTGCAGGCAGCAGAACGTTCTCCACGGCGTCTCCAGACTCTGTCACGTCTGTCACATGTGCTCAGTGTGAACCTGCTTTCATCTGTGAAGAGCACAGGGCGCCAGTGGCGAATTGGCCAATCTTGGTGTTCTCTGGCAAATGCCAAACGTCCTGCACGGTGTTGGGCTGTAAGCACAACCCCCACCTGTGGACGTCGGGCCCTCATACCACCCTCATGGAGTCTGTTTCTGACCGTTTGAGCAGACACATGCACATTTGTGGCCTGCTGGAGGTCATTTTGCAGGGCTCTGGCAGTGCTCCTCCTGCTCCTCCTTGCACAAAGGCGGAGGTAGCGGTCCTGCTGCTGGGTTGTTGCCCTCCTACGGCCTCCTCCACGTCTCCTGATGTACTGGCCTGTCTCCTGGTAGCGCCTCCATGCTCTGGACACTACGCTGACAGACACAGCAAACCTTCTTGCCACAGCTCGCATTGATGTGCCATCCTGGATGAGCTGCACTACCTGAGCCACTTGTTTGGGTTGTAGACTCCGTCTCATGCTACCACTAGAGTGAAAGTACCGCCAGCATTCAAAAGTGACCAAAACATCAGCCAGGAAGCATAGGAACTGAGAAGTGGTCTGTGGTCACCACCTGCAGAACCACTTCTTTATTGGGGGTGTCTTGCTAATTGCCTATAATTTCCACCTGTTGTCTATTCCATTTGCACAACAGCATGTGAAATTTATTGTCAATCAGTGTTGCTTCCTAAGTGGACAGTTTGATTTCACAGAAGTGTGATTGACTTGGAGTTACATTGTGTTGTTTAAGTGTTCCCTTTATTTTTTTGAGCAGTGTAGTTATATGAATTAATAATATTGTAATACTGATACAGCATTGTAATGTTATAATTTTTACATTTACATTTTAGTCATTTAGCAGACGCTCTTATCCAGAGCGACTTACAGGAGCAATTAGGGTTAAGTGCCTTGCTCAAGGGCACATTAACGTCATTTAGCAGACGCTCTTAGCCAGAGCGACTCACAAATTGGTGCGTTCACCCTATAGCCAGTGGGATAACCACTTTACAATTTGGGGGGGGGGGGGGTTAGAAGGAATACTTTATCCTATCCCAGGTATTCCTTAAAGAGGTGGGGTTTCAAATGTCTCCGGAAGGTGGTGAGTGACTCCGCTGTCCTGGCGTCGTGAGGGAGCTTGTTCCACCATTGGGGTGCCAGAGCAGCGAACAGTTTTGACTGGGCTGAGCGGGAGCTATGCTTCCGCAGAGGAAGGGGAGCCAGCAGGCCAGAGGTGGATGAACGCAATGCCCTCGTTTGGGTGTAGGGACTGATCAGAGCCTGAAGGTACAGAGGTGCCGTTCCCCTCACTGCTCCATAGGCAAGCACCATGGTCTTGTAGCGGATGCGAGCTTCAACTGGAAGCCAGTGGAGTGTGCGGAGGAGGGGGGTGACGTGAGAGAACTTGGGAAGGTTGAACACCAGACGGGCTGCGGCATTCTGGATGAGTTGTAGGGGTTTAATGGCACAGGCAGGGAGGCCAGCCAACAGCGAGTTGCAGTAGTCCAGACGGGAGATGACAAGTGCCTGGACCAGGACCTGCGCCGCTTCCTGTGTAAGGCAGGGTCGCACTCTCCGAATGTTGTAGAGCATGAACCTGCAGGAGCGGGTCACCGCCTTGATGTTGGCGGAGAACGACAGGGTGTTGTCCAGGGTCACGCCTAGGCTCTTCGCACTCTGGGAGGAGGACACAGCGGAGTTGTCAACCGTGATGGCGAGATCATGGAACGGGCAGTCCTTCCCCGGGAGGAAGAGCAGCTCCGTCTTGCCAGGGTTCAGCTTGAGGTGGTGATCCGTCATCCATACTGATATGTCTGCCAGACATGCAGAGATGCGATTCGCCACCTGGTTATCAGAAGGGGGAAAGGAGAAGATTAGTTGTGTATCGTCAGCGTAGCAATGATAGGAAAGGCCATGTGAGGATATGACAGAGCCAAGTGACTTGGTGTATAGGGAGAAAAGGAGAGGGCCTAGAACCGAGCCCTGGGGGACACCAGTGGTGAGAGCACGTGGTGCGGAGACAGCTTCCCGCCACGCCACTTGGTAGGAGCGACCGGTCAGGTAGGACGCAATCCAGGAGTGAGCCGCGCCGGAGATGCCCAGCTCGGAGAGGGTGGAGAGGAGGATCTGATGGTTCACAGTATCAAAGGCAGCAGACAGGTCTAGAAGGACAAGAGCAGAGGAGAGAGAGTTAGCTTTAGCAGTGCGGAGAGTCTCCGTGACACAGAGAAGAGCAGTCTCAGTTGAATGACCAGTCCTGAAACCTGATTGGTTTGGATCAAGAAGGTCATTCTGAGAGAGATAGCAAGAGAGTTGGCTAAAGACGGCACGCTCAATAGTTTTGGAAAGAAAAGAAAGAAGGGATACTGGTCTGTAGTTATTGACATCAGTGGGGTCGAGTGTTGGTTTTTTGAGAAGGGGAGCAACTCTCGCTCTCTTGAAGACGGAAGGGACATGGCCAGCGGTCAAGGATGAGTTGATCAGCGAGGTGAGGTAGGGGAGAAGGTCACCGGAGATGGTCTGGAGAAGGGAGGAGGGGATGGGGTCAAGCGGGCAGGTTGTTGGGCGGCCTGCAGTCACAAGTCGCAGGATTTTATCTGGAGAGAGAGGGGAGAAAGAAGTCAAAGCATAGGGTAGGGCAGTATGAGCAGGACCAGCAGTGTCATTAGACTTAACAAACGAGGATCGGATGTCGTCAACCTTCTTTTCAAAGTGGTTGACGAAGTCATCCACAGAGAGAGAGGAGGGGGGGGGGGGGGGGGGGAGGATTCAGGAGGGAGGAAAATGTGGCAAAGAGCTTCCTAGGGTTAGAGGCAGATGCTTGGAATTTAGAGTGGTAGAAGGTGGCCTTAGCAGCAGAAACAGATGAAGAAAATGTAGAGAGGAGGGAGTGAAAAGATGCCAGGTCGGCAGGGAGTTTAGTTTTCTTCCATTTCCGCTCCGCTGCCCGGAGCTCTGTTCTGTGAGCTCGCAATGAGTCATCAAGCCACGGAGCTGGAGGGGAGGACCGAGCCGGCCGGGAGGATAGGGGACACAGAGAGTCAAAGGATGCAGAAAGGGAGGAGAGGAGGGTTCAGGAGGCAGAATCAGGAGATTGGAGGGAGAAGGATTGAGCAGAGGGAAGAGATGATAGGATGGAAGAGGAGAGAGTAGTGGGAGAGAGAGAGCGAAGGTTGCGGCGGCGCATTACCATCTGTGTAGGGGCAGAGTGAGTAGTGTGGGAGGAGAGTGAGAGAGAAAAGGAAACAAAGTAGTGGTCGGAGACATGGAGGGGAGTTGCAGTGAGATTAGTAGAGGAGCAGCATCTAGTGAAGATGAGGTCAAGCGTATTGCCTGCCTTGTGAGTAGGGGGGGACGGTGAGAGGGTGAGGTCAAAAGAGGAGAGGAGTGGAAAGAAGGAGGCAGAGAGAAATGAGTCAAATGTGGACATAGGGAGGTTGAAATCCCCCAAAACTGTGAGGGGTGAGCCATCCTCAGGGAAGGAACTTATCAAGGCGTCAAGCTCATTGATGAACTCTCCAAGGGAACCTGGAGGGCGATAGATGACAAGGATATTAAGCTTAAATGGGCTAGTGACTGTGACAGCATGGAATTCAAATGAGGAGATAGACAGATGGGTTAGGGGAAAAATTGAGAATGTCCACTTGGGAGAGATGAGGATTCCTGTACCACCACCCCTCTGACCAGATGCTCTCGGGGTATGCGAGAACACATGGTCAGACGAGGAGAGAGCAGTAGGAGTAGCAGTGTTTTCAGTGGTGATCCATGTTTCCGTCAGCGCCAGGAAGTCGAGGGACTGGAGGTTGGCATAGGCTGGGATGAAGTCAGCTTTGTTGGCAGCAGAACGGCAGTTCCAGAGGCTGCCTGCGACCTGGAACTCCACGTGGGTGGTGCGTGCAGGGATCACCAGGTTAGAGAGGCAGCAGCCACGCGGTGTGGTGCGTTTGTGTAGCCTGTGCAGAGAGGAGAGAACAGGGATAGGCAGAGGCATAGTTGACAGGCTGTAGCAAATGGCTACAAAAATGCAGAGGAGATCGGAATGAAATGGGCTAAGCATCTGGGAGCGGAGAGAGCAGGGCCTCCCTCACCAAAAACTTCTACCTCAGAAACTAAAATTGTTTCACTGAACCACCCGAACAAAAACTCTCCCAACTTCCGCCTTTAGAAATCAGAATTGTTGTGAACCACAGCGGTTCAATGTTTAAAGGAATAGACTCAACCCACTTTATTCAGCTAGCCAACTATGACACCATAGCCAACTAGCAAGCTAGCATCCAATAACAATAACACACCGTTTAGCACCAACACTTGGTCACAACAAACCACCAATAATGTGATAACACACTAAACAGATCATTCGTGTCTGTGTCAAGTTCCTTTCATGACGCAGCAATGATTAGACGTTGGCTAGCTAGGACAAGTATATTGTAGTTAGCTACTACAGTACAGCTAGCTGGTCGTGTTGGGGAGCTAGCAATGGCCACTGTGTTGACTTTGTTTGAAGAACGGCTAGCTAGCTAGCTTCGTGCTACAGCCGGCACGGCCGAGGACACTGCCAAGACACAGTAACTACCCACAACAACCCACGAAGCCTAGCTATGACGCCGTAGCTAACTTGCAAGCTAGCATCCATTAACACACAATTTAGCATCAATACTTGGTTACAACAAACTGCCAAGAGTGTGTTAGCACACTAAACAGATAATTCAATTCCGTGTCTAGTTCCTTTCATAACGCATAACGCAGCAAAAAATTAAACGTTGGCTAGGACTACATTAACATTGGAAACAGCTCTCCAGCGTTGCTAATCGTTACCAGTAGCTACCCGCTAGCTAGCTAGCCTCGTGCTTCGATACTAACCTACAATTACCTACGGAAACCTACAATAACAACAATACTAACCTATAATAAATACAATACCTAACTACAGCTAACTACCTACCTACGATCTAATACATGGTTAAGCTTCGATAACTTCGATATACCATTGTTTGTGTAAACTGGGGTGCATTGTCGTTGCTGTCTGCTACAGTGATGAGGACCTGGCAGGTAGTTATCAGGCCATTCCCTGCATTATCAGCTGCCTCAATCACCAGCCTGTACTGCTGCTGGGTCTGGAGATAGATAGAGATGGACAGATAGTCTCACACGCACACACACACACACACACACACACACACACACACACACACACACACACACACACACACACACACACACACACACACACACACACACACACACACACACACACGCACACACACACACACACACACACACACACACACACACACACACACACCTTCCTACCACTCTGTCCAGGCCCGGGGCAGCCACCTTTATTCCTCCAGTCACAGTGTTAATAAAGTAGAGGTTGCTGGGTAGAGTTAGATCCTGGCTGCGGATGCTGTAGCGGATATCAGAACTGTCCTGACCAGGCTCATCTGCATCTGTGGCATATACCTTCATAAACTCATATCCTACAGAGTTGAAAGTAACAACGACGGGTGGTAAGTCAGTGTTTGGTGTTTATGAATGTGGTACTCATATGAAATTCAAACTCATCTGTACCTATTTGTGCGGCCTAATGTGGTTTGTTGTCGTTCAATTCGATGACGTTGATGATGATCTCCATGTGCTCTTCAGACAAATCCATCCCATCTGCTTCGGCATGGGCATATATCTACATAATACATACATCACACTTTACACAAAGATTTAAACATCCATGCTACATTAACTGGCATACTGTAAGTACTGTTAGTCTGGTCCCAACTTTATATCACTCAGTATCACTCATACTGTGAAGGTCTACACAGTCAGTACACTACATCAGTCACAATACACTACTGTCAATACCGTCACTGTCAATACTGTCACACTGATGAAAGTCGATGGGATTCCACCATTTTGTTTTCCTATAACAGAGTGCCATGGTGTTACCGTACGGTGTATTTGGCCTGTTGCTCCCGATCCAAGGGTTCCGTGACAGACAGACAACCTGTGTTCCTCTCGATCCTAAATCCTCTCGATCCTGGTCTGCCCCCTGGCCTGTAATCTTATAAAACATTTTCACTGCCTTATCGTTACTGGACCTGATCTGAACAACATAGGAAACACACAGCAGTCTTCAACATAAAGGAGGTACCTGTGTGTGTTTGTGTGTAACAGACACATACCTGCACTATAGGATTGGGGAAGGGGCTCCTGCCATTCTCGGCTACATTGATTGGAGGGATGACCCAATCCCTCTTCCTCCTCTTCTGTCTCGCACTGGATTGTGGGAACTCCAGCACAGGGACCGCTGGGAAGGGCTCACCCTGAGAGATGAGGTTTGTTTACATATCTCATTAAGCAGTAATGTATCTATAAACAGGAAAAAATTATCTCTGCAACAGCACCACACCTACACTCAGAAAAAAAGGTACCAATTTGTACTTAAAGGGGTACAAACGCTTGTCACTGTTGTGGTACCCTGTAAGGTACGTCCATTGTACCATTAGTTACAGGTACATAGTTGTACCCTTGCAGTTTGTACCTTAACAGAGCCAATAGTGTACCGTATAGGCCCTCTGTAGCTCAGTTGGTAGAGCATGGCGTTTGCAACGCCAGGGTTGTGGGTTCGTTTCCCTCGGGGGGCCAGTATGAAAATGTATGCACTCACTAACTGTAAGTCGCTCTGGATAAGAGCGTCTGCTAAATGACTAAAATGTAAATGTATAGTCCACAGGTACTAAAGCGTACCTTTAGAAAAGGTACTAAGTTGCCTTTTTAGGGTACCACCACAGTGATAAAGCCATTTGTTCCTTTTAAGTGGCAAAAATATACCTCTTCTCTATATCAAGTCCCTCACATGTACATCCCTCTCCGCCATCCCACTTCTGACACCAATGTGGTGAATTCGGGGGATAGCCCAGACTGGGACTCAAATCTGGGTCCAGCCACTGTCAAGCCAACACCTTAACCAATACGCCAAGAGGTCAGTACCTCCTGACAAGTTCGCTCAGTGTTGGTTTAAGGTCAGGACAAAATATTAAAGGGATAGTTCACCCCTTTTTTTGAGTGTGTGTGATGATTGTACCTTTATATTCAAAATATTTGGTACAAAAATGTACCATTGTACTAGAGGCTTTCCTAGTCGATCAGCAAACATTTCTGTAAAAAGCCTTCCTTTCCTATTTTTGTATTTGTTTCACGCTGTTTGCGGTAGGTGCACTTGATTCAGCTGCCCTGATGCCGGGTAGTTGAAGTGTTCCCATTTTGAACCAGTTTATGTGTCTGAAGGTACAAACTCTGCCTACCCGGCGGGTAATGTTTTTTAAAAAGTCTGAGCGGTAGATCTTGGCCTGCATTTTGACTCAGAAAGTGATCTCAGCTCAGAAAAGGTTGGTGACCACTGTACTAGATTATCCGCACATGTACCCTAAAAGGTACTGAACAGTACCATGTGAGATCATACAGTATGTGTACCCCTGAAGGATCATTATGTGTATTTTGATATTTTTGTACCCAGGGAACAATATTGTAACCTTACCCTTAATTTTCAGAGTGTAGCATGTCAGGATACAACAAGACACCACATAAACATAAAGATACATTTTGCTACCAACATGAAAATGCTACCAGCATAAAAAAAATCCCACCTGAACTGGACCAGGTAATCTGCCCACCTTTCCATGGTGATGACGATCACCATGACAACGACCCTCAGGGCTATAGGTCACCAGTATCTGGGCCGCAGTGACGCTCCTACCCTTTGACCCAGGAGGTAGACGCTGAAGTGTCTGGGTCTGTCCCCCAGAGCTCTATGAACTCTGACCTCCCCGTCTGACACCACCTTGAAGTGGACGTCTGAGGAGTTGAATTCCAGTGCTTCAGGGCCTTCACAGCAGGAAAGACCCACTGTAAAACATAAAATAAAGTAAAGCAGAGCAGAGTAGTGGATAGCTGAGGGATATGACTATGCCATGGTGGACTACTCAGACCTTGACATGAATGATGATGAGTAGGCTTTAGTATTGATGAGGACTTCTGACTTGAAATAGATATAATACTCAAATAATCCCTTCCCTCCTCCATTTTTTCCTCTGTTAAATTGCGTCAATTCAAATCTGGTATAGGAACAAAAAGAGGTCAATACACGTCTTCTAAAATAGACTAGTATTTTAATTAATGCAAACACTTGAATTGGTAAATATGATGTTCGTATATACGGGCCCACTGAAAAACCACACAGGGCAGTCAGAGAACTGAGCCATTGTTATAAGTTCTTCTTTAAATACTCTGACAGAGATAGTTCCTGCTCCCTGCTGGCCTATCAGAGTAGAGGCTGGGCGTGGTTTAAACTTACCCAGCCTATCGCTGGCGCACAGGCTGGTCCCAGTCCCTTGGCGCTTCACTGTTGCCAGGCATTAGTTGTTATCTCCATAACTTGTTTTGAGTCAGCAACCTCAGACATAGTTTGTCCTTGAGCAGTTTAACAAAGAGGCAGTGTGTGTGTCTGTGTGAATCACAAGTCTGTCTCAGCCTACCCCCTAACAGTTCCCCACATGAATCACAGCTTGTTATATTAAACAATCCATATCAGTACAGTACAAACCTATTATGTTTAATCATTAATGCTTTCTTATTAAGCTAACAGCACATCTAGTTATAAGAAAATAGATCCCCACACCTCCTTCTATCCTTTATCTGTTTAATGAGGGCCAAGGTCCTCTCAATGTTCTAGCAGACCTGTTAGACCATAAACATAATTTCCATCAATGAGGCAGTATGTCCATAACATTCAAATCCAAAGCTCATTCAAACACCACTCATATTCATTTCACTTTTTATTGTGAATCAACTCTTACCACGTTGATTCTCAATGTCATTAAACCAATGGCTTTGAGTTCTATAAAGTTGGCTTTTGTGAAGTTTAAATACAATTATGACCAGTTATTCTTATTGTAGTGTCTGTAATGGATGTCACTGTTTGTTTTGATTTGACCTTTGCCAAGAGCTCTGTCTCTGTGGAGGTGTCTGGTGTCCACTCTAAAGATGAAGTGTTCTGAACTAAAACCTGCCTAACATGGCTTGTCCTTTTCACACCGTCCTGGGGGGATGATAACCTAAAAGGGTGACAGTAGCATAGGCATATCCAGTACATTTAACATGTGCAAAGTGTCTGAAATATTATGTGATGTGAGAAGAATACCTACACAGTGCACACCAATTAAGACTCAGTGGTTGTGTAGCAACATCAAAACTCTGGGAAGTTTAATACCACCCTCACAGAATTAAGAGGAACCACAACAGGTGACAAGTGGGCAAACATGCATTTTGGAACATATAGTTCTATAAGCACAAGTCCACACCAGTTACATAAAAAAATCAAAAAATAATGAGATCAACAGTGACTTGTAAATGATTACCCTGGCCTTACCTGCAACAAGAAGAAGCTCAATCCAAACTGTGATCTGGCAAATCGCAACATTTAATGTATGCATTAATTACCCTTTTAGTGTCAAAGTGTCTTGGCTGATAACGTTGACAATGTTGATAAATGCTGATAAAGTAACTGCCAAGGTAATATATAGTTCCTGTAGTGCAGAAAGTATGACACTGTCCTAGTTCTTCTCTCTTGGGGCGGGGACTACCATGTTTACTGGATACATACTGTATACTGTAGTTGTAATGGTTAACTAGTGTTAACCATTAACTACCCTACTGTGTGTAGGAGCAATACAGAGTAAACCTCAGTCTGTTTGTGCCAGCAGAATTTCCCAACATTAGCAGACTTCCTAGCCCACTCACTGTTAATACATACATATGGCACTCATGCTTTGCTCACTCATTCCACCACAAGTTGTTGACAAGCTTTCAGAGTGTAAGATTCAAGGGGGTGCCACATATCAGTACTGTATACAACAGCTTCCAATTGGCTCATTCATCACCCCTCCTCTCCCCTGTAACTATTCCCCAGGTCTTTGCTGTAAATGAGAATGTGTTCTCAGTCAACTTACCTGGTAAAATAAGTGAAAAAATATATAATACAAAATAAAGACAAGTCTCCAAAATATCCACACTTGATAACAATAGTGATAATTAATTTATAAAAAGAAAAGTCAAGTATAGTACCAGCGCTATAGAGATCTTGCCACACTAGGTCTCAGAGCACTCTCTGGGACAAACTCACCACCACCAACAAACTCATCCACCACCAATGTGTAGCAGCACCTGGGAAATGCACGGCAGACATTTTGTGCAACATGCTATGTAACATGGTACATCTGTAAAACATGGTCATGTCAATACAGTGCACAGACCCATTTCCATCTGCTTAGACTGATCGTTAGCTAGGCTAGACTCGATTGAATATTCCAGAATGTGTCTCCACTGCTATGACCTAACCTCACCTGTTCAGTTCTCTCTCTCTCTCTCTCTCTCTCTCTCTCTCTCTCTCTCTCTCTCTCTCTCTCTCTCTCTCTCTCTCTCTCTCTCCCCCTCTCCCCCCCCCCCCCTCCCTCTCTCTCTCTCTCTCTCTCTCTCTCTCTGACACTCACACACACCTTAGACAAACATAGGGAAGATTTCATTATGCTGAGTCGCGGGGCACCGGCCTATGGCCTGTGACGTGAACGGGCAAAAGCGGTGAGGGATGAGTGCCCTTCTCAAATCGAACAGTAATCTGCACTGCTCGGTCATGTTGTCAACAAGGCAGCATGGTGCATCGTCCAGAAACAGACATCTCTTGTCCATAAAATAAATGTTTCAATTTTCAAACTAGTTTTCATTTGGAAGGCAGATAAAGCATTGTAATGTTATGTGAAAACACAGAATCCTAATCATTACTCCACGTGCTTAATTACGTCACTTTTGTTTTGAGCCGACTTCGCCGTGGGCTTTGAAGGGAGAACCTGGCTCACATCCTGGAGGCAGCCTGGTTCCAAAACTAATGCAATCAACTTTCACCCGGTGCAAAGCGTGCCTACCCGGGCGCCGGGGCCAGATTAATCAGATCTCCTCATTGATCAAGTCTCTCTCTCTCTCTGGCCAATCAGAACACAGTATCCCTTCCTTAGAGGTGGGCCATATCAGCCTGGAAGAAAACTATGCTTCAGGTGAACTTTGACCATGTCAGTCTGGGGTGGTGAGGGTGGAAGTGTGAGACACTGTGAATGACTGACTAACACAAAGTCTTCATGATTTCAGGTCCCTTTTTTCCCCTCTAGAAGGCTGATTCTGTCATTTGTGGATATGAAAGTTGTTGATGAGGATACCAGGCTGTGGAACCATTGTTGCTGAAGGTAAGATAGAGAGGGAAAGGCTGTGATCAGAGTGTGTCCGAATGTGACTGAGTGTGTGTGTATGGGCGTGTGTATGTGAATGTGTGTGTGTGTGTGTGTGTGTAGCCTTATATGCCCATTAGATGAGATATGTTTTCCTAATATCTTCATCTGTAGTTATTACATCATCAAACAGCGACATACCTCTTACATCATCAGACCGCAACATGTTTTCGTTGTCTGCCTTTCTCAGATGACTCAGAACATGTTCCAAGAGGGGCTGTACCATGTTTTTTTTAAGGACCGCTCCTCGGGCCACTCATTCACTGTAACCACCAATCAGGAAGAATTTAAAGATGTGCGGATTGGACGCTGGTTTGGGACAGTCGTTAACACCCGCCTCCTTGTCACTGGGGTGAGATGAGGAAAACAAAAAACAACCCTGTGGTTCCTAATCAGTGCCCTGTGACCAAACATGGTTATTAATCAGTTATTACTGTGTTATTATAATTTTACTATGTAGTTTCGTAAATACCTGACCATTTCCTGTGAAATAAAGAGTTACCCAAAACCCTCACTCTAGAGTACTTCTCCTGTCTCTCTCTCTCCCGCTTCCCTCTCTCTCGCTGTCACTCTAAGGTTTTGCAGTTCTTCGGTGCCCTGGCCTCCATCCTAACCACAGTAACCTATGCCTGCGTGAGCTTCAACTGTTCCGTCTCCATGACTACACCAATCTGGTCTGGCCTGTTTGTGAGTCCTCGCTTTTCACTGTCTTATGCAAGACTGTGTTAGCCCACTGAGCTAATGCCTAGCCATCCCCGGTTGACACAGTCTATGTTGTCACTACCTGTTTCAAAATGTTTTTCCCATGTTGTGCCCACTGAACATCACCCTGGTATAGATTATGTCACTAAACTGGTTATTGTGTGTTGTTACAGTATCTGGCCACTGGAGGGCTGGCAATG
The DNA here is from genome assembly GCF_964263955.1 of Coregonus lavaretus. Taxonomy (NCBI): domain Eukaryota; kingdom Metazoa; phylum Chordata; class Actinopteri; order Salmoniformes; family Salmonidae; genus Coregonus; species Coregonus lavaretus. The sequence continues at coordinate 29,429,933 of NC_139998.1, read as the reverse complement.
GAAGTTCAGAGGAAACCCAACAAACTCAACGTGAGTATCTATCATACGAGTGCTTTGTTCAATGAGCGATCTGATTCATCAAAAGATTAATGATATACTTTTTGAATTAATTATCCCAATTTTGACGTCTCACCCTAGTGAATCTTTTGTGTTGTTCGCCACTGTTTGTAGTGAGTCGCAAGATTCATTGCTGCTGTGATTGTGATGAGTGTTAAGTTGTTATGCTCACTGTTCTGTTTGTGTTGAGCAGGTGACCACACTGGTAGGCCTGAACATTTTCAGCCTACTGCTGGGGTCCTGTGCTCTGCTGGCCTACAGCCTCATCACTACACATGCTAAAGCACTCTACACAGACCAACAGGTGTGTTGTACTGTCTGAGTGTGTGTGCATATGTGTGTGTCTCTCTGTGTGTAACCCCCTCCTTTCTTTGTCTCCTCTGTTGTCTCCCTCTCAGCGTGTGGGTGTGTACATAGCGAAGGGCAGCTCTATCATGTTCACAGTACAGTGTCTGCTGGCCTCTGTTTACACTCTCTTCCTGTCCTGGAGAGGTCTACGACGGTACAGCGGCCCCCACACTCAGACCTACAACCGTCTAGCACAGGCAAGCCCAAATGCACGCAAATGCCTGCACACGCACATACACATATACAAACACTAGCACATATGCATGGACACACATTTGCACACAGGCACCTGCCCAAATACACACTCACACGATGAAATACATATTGACATGGTCACATGTTTAGGTGAACTGGACTCACTAAACAAACAGTCTCTTTTCACAGGGCCCAGATGAGGACACTAATGAGCACCTAATGGTAACAGGAGAATTCAGCCTCTGAATCAGCAGACCTGTATGTGTGTGTGTGTGTGTGTGCGCGTGTACATGCGTGTGTGACAAACTATCTTAAGATATTCATTTGATGAGGATGTCTAAGAATATACAAAATGATGTACCATACTAACATTGTATTTTATTCCCATAACATTAAATAGAACATTGACAATCAATCCCATTTTGTCCAAGTCACTGAGTTTCATCAAGACTAATATTGATGAATTTTAAATATGTCCACATCTATCTCGGAAAATACATAACCTATATATTTTTCAAAGATCAGTACTGTACTGCATACATATGCATCACATTTGTATTGTAGGTGTTGAGCGTCTTCAAAATGATAAAGCATAATCAAAAAAATAATTAATCTAACTTTTTTTGTAATGTGGACCCTACTGTTTGGTCTATTTAGTCTACACACAGCATGTTTTCAGTTCAGTGGTTTCAAGAACGGTTGAGTACCGCGTCCATGTCACCTCTTGCTCCGGAGTGGCGCAGCGGTCTAATGCACTGCATCTCAGTGCTAGAGGCGTCACTACAGGACCTGGTTCGATTCCAGGCTGTATCACAACCCGGCCGTGATTGGGAGTCGCGTAGGGTGGCGCACAATTGGCCCAGCGTCTTCCGGGTTTGGCCGGGGTAGGCCGTCATTGTAAATAAGAATTTGTTCTTAACTGACTTGCTTAGTTAAACAAAGGTAAAATTGACTGTCTCTTCAGAATGCGGCTGATTTCTCTGTCCTTTATAAAGATGGCTGTTTCACATTGGGACCAATCTAAAAGAGAGGATTTTGCAGAACAATAATAATGAGTCGTATGTATACAGGAGAGCTAAATACGGGATCATCAGAAAGAAAGAAACATACGGTTCAATAGAGAGTGCAACATAAGCTCTTTATAATTTAGCTGTGCCACTGTTAAGGTATATTTGTTTTCAGTCAACTTGCATTATCAATGAAACACAATGACTTGCAATATTGACAGACACAAACACATCTTGACTGAAATTTGTGATACTCTTGACACTATACCACAACTATACCACTCACCCCACTTTCTCCAGTTTACAGTGTGGATCCTTCTGCAGTGCTTGGAGCAAGGCTTTTCCACGCCCATACCTGTTCTGGTTCAGATCGAGCTCTCTCATGTGGAAGGGGTTGGAGCTTAGAGCTGAGGCCAGGGCAACACAGCCATCCTCTTTGAACTTACAGTTTGCCACCCTACAGCAAGAGAATCCAGTTATTCCATGTCAGATCAAACATTCTTATATAAAAACCTTTCAGTATAAAGCCCACATCTGCATTGACTAAGGCTAAGCCATGTAAACATACTTCAGTGTCTCCAGTTTACACTGTGGTTTCTTCAGTCCAGCCGAGAGTAGCTGTACTCCTGAATCATATAGGTTATTTTCACTCAGGTTCAGGTTTCTCAGACTACAGGAGTTTGAGCTGAGAGCAGTGGCCAGTGCTGCACAGCAATTCTCGGTGAGGTTACAGTTTTCCAGACTGGAGGGAAAACAAAAAACACTGTAACTAAGGATGCAAACTGTAATATGACAGGAATGCCTTTCTAGTTTGTATAATACATCTATAACCATGCCCGTTAACTAATTCCCACAACATGGAATAAGCAAATTGCGGTGATTGTAATGGCACAAAAGCTTGTCATGATTAATCACATTAAAATCTCCAGTTTACAACAGGGATCCTCTAGCACAGCAAAGAGCAGATTCATTCTTGGGTCTCCTGGAGAATTGAAACTCAGGTCCAGGTTGCTCAGGTGAGAGGGATTTGACCTCAGCGCTGTGGCCAGAGAAGCACAGCCTTCCTCTGTCATAGCACAATTACAGAGCCTGCAGAGGATGAAAGTAATTAACTTAGCCATTTCTGAAGATGAACTGAAATTCAATTCAAAGGTTGAGAAAATCAAAAATAAGACAAATAATTGGTGACTTTAAAATCAATAAAAGTAGTTAAATTCAATCCAATACCTCAGGATCATCAGTTTACAATGAGGATTGCCCAATCCTGCAGAGAGCATTGTCACTCCTGAATTCCCCAAATAATTGTGACTCAGGTCCAGCTCTCGCAGATTTGAGGTTGAGCTGAGAGCTGCTGCCAGTGCCTCACAGCATTCCCAACTCAGATTACAACAAAACAGGCTGGTAAAAATGTCAACAGATAATGAGAAACATAATTTTCTCTTAACCACAGTAATTTGATAAACACAGCCAATTATAAAACTCACCTCAGTTTCTCCAGTTTACAGCATGGATCCTTCAGTCCAGCAGAGAGCAGCTTCACTCCAGAGTCTCCTCCGTTATTCCTGGTCAGGTCCAGCTCTCTTAGTTGTGAGGGGTTTGATTTCAGGGCTGAAGCCAGAGAAACAAATGCTTCCTCTGAAATGTAACAGTCTGTAAGCCTGCAGAGAGAAATATAATGTTATAACGAGTGGCTGCATTGCCGAATTCTCTGGAATGCTCTTCCCGATAGCTAAATCAGCGTCTGTGCATGTGCCAGATTCTCTGTGCACAGATTGATCAGGCATTTTGTAGCCTATAAACTTCGACATGTTGTACAAAAGAGATGATCAACATGTTGTACAACAAACGTATTTGTCTGTGGGCTATTATAAACCTAAGCACGGCACAGACAGGCAGTCTAAATTTGATTTGATTTGACTTGATAAATAGCGATTTAATAGGCGTAACACATGCGTAGCGCATTATTTGGTTCTTTAGCTCTGGGGAAGAGGCTTCCAGGGGGGCTGGACGGGGAGGAACAGGGCAATTACCTTTGGTCGCGCAGCCTCAGCCTAACTTTAAACGCATAGCTAAGAGCCACAGACCTTCACAGTTTGACGCTTTCCAAATATAATAATGAATTATATGAATGAAGTATTGTAGTAAGTTGTATAACTGTACCTCAGTGTCTTGATTTCACAGTGTGGGTCCTCCAGTAAAGCAGAGAGCAGCTTCACTCCTGAGTCTCCTAGGAAATTGTTACTCAGGTCCAGCTGTCTCAGGTGTGAGGGGTTTGACTCCAGAGCTGAAGCTAGGGAACAGCAGCCGTCCTCCATGACACCACACAATGACAGCCTGCAAAAAGGAAGGGGAGAGGCCTTCACTCCATCTTGATACCAGCTGAGACAGTAACTTTAGCTAAAATTCTAAATCCCTTCCCTGTTTAGTTACACATTATTACAAAAAGACTCACCTCAATTTCAATAGTTCACAACCTGGATGCTCTAGTGCAGCAGAGAGCAGCTTTGCTCCTGTGTCTCCTGCTTTATTGCTGCTCATGTCCAGCTGTCTCAGGTGTGAAGGGTTGGACTTCAAAGCAGAGGCTAGAGAAGAAAAGCCTTCCTCTGTGACTCCACAGTTATTAAGCCTGCAGTTAAGAGAGGGATATGTTTTTTCTGTTTTAGCTGAATCTTTACAGTTTATTGAGTGTCAACCATCAGTATCTCAACTATCTGAAACTCAGAGGGTGTCTCCAGGAACAAGATTTAACAACACTATTCTATATCAGCACTTGCCTCAGTGTCTCCAGATGACAAAGTGGATTCCCCAGTGCAGCAGAAAGATTGGCCACTCCTGCATCCTGCAGGTTATTATTGTAGCTCAAGTCCAGTTCCCTCAGGTGTGAGGGGTTTGACCTCAGAGCTGAAGCCAGAGAAGCACAGCCTTTCTCTTGGACTTCACAGTTTGACAGCCTGCAGAGAAGTAGAAAAGAGTTTCACTCTTTCAGCATACAGTGGGGAAAAAAAGTATTTAGTCAGCCACCAATTGTGCAAGTTCTCCCACTTAACAAGATGAGAGAGGCCTGTAATTTTCATCATAGGTACACGTCAACTATGACAGACAAATTGAGGGAAAAAAATCCAGAAAATCACATTGTAGGATTTTTAATGAATTTATTTGCAAATTATGGTGGAAAATAAGTATTTGGTCACCTACAAACAAGCAAGATTTCTGGCTCTCACAGACCTGTAACTTCTTCTTTAAGAGGCTCCTCTGTCCTCCACTCGTTACCAGTATTAATGGCACCTGTTTGAACTTGTTATCAGTATAAAAGACACCTGTCCACAACCTCAAACAGTCACACTCCAAACTCCACTATGGCCAAGACCAAAGAGCTGTCAAAGGACACCAGAAACACAATTGTAGACCTGCACCAGGCTGGGAAGACTGAATATGCAATAGGTAAGCAGCTTGGTTTGAAGAAATCAACTGTGGGAGCAATTATTAGGAAATGGAAGACATACAAGACCACTGATAATCTCCCTCGATCTGGGGCTCCACGCAAGATCTCACCCCGTGGGGTCAAAATGATCACAAGAACGGTGAGCAAAAATCCTAGAACCACACGGGGGGACCTAGTGAATGACCTGCAGAAAGCTGGGACCAAAGTAACAAAGCCTACCATCAGTAACACACTACGCCGCCAGGGACTCAAATCCTGCAGTGCCAGACGTGTCCCCCTGCTTAAGCCAGTACATGTCCAGGCCCGTCTGAAGTTTGCTAGAGTGCATTTGGATGATCCAGAAGGGGATTGGGAGAATGTCATATGGTCAGATGAAACCAAAATAGAACGTTTTGGTAAAAACTCAACTCGTCGTGTTTGGAGGACAAAGAATGCTGAGTTGCATCCAAAGAACACCATACCTACTGTGAAGCATGGGGGTGGAAACATCATGCTTTGGGGCTGTTTTTCTGCAAAGGGACCAGGACGACTGATCCGTGTAAAGGAAAGAATGAATGGGGCCATGTATCGTGATATTTTGAGTGAAAACCTCCTTCCATCAGCAAGGGCATTGAAGATGAAACGTGGCTGGGTCTTTCAGCATGACAATGATCCCAAACACACCGCCAGGGCAACGTAGAACATTTTTGTGTGGTCCCGGGGATCGAACCCACTACCTTGGCGTTACAAGCGCCGTGCTCTACCAGCTGAGCTACAGAGGACCACAACATCACTGCTCTAGAGGAGATATGCATGGAGGAATGGGCCAAAATACCAGCAACAGTGTGTGAAAACCTTGTGAAGACTTACAGAAAACGTTTGACCTGTGTCATTGCCAACAAAGGGTATATAACAAAGTATTGAGAAACTTTTGTTATTGACCAAATACTTATTTTCCACCATAATTTGCAAATAAATTCATTAAAAATCCTACAATGTGATTTTCTGGATTTTTTTTCTCTCATTTTGTCTGTCATAGTTGACGTGTACCTATGATGAAAATTACAGTGATGAAAATTACAGGCCTCTCTCATCTTTTTTAAGTGGGAGAACTTGCACAATTGGTGGCTGACTAAATACCTTTTTTCCCCACTGTACATACCGAAGAGCTGAGAAGCTACACAATAATTTGTTTTACTCAACATGTCTACCACAACAAAGTTCATTGTTTTTAACAGAGACAGTAACAGAAAGGGCCATGAAAAGGTTTGAAATAAAGAGAACATCTAAGAGTGACTCATTCATTCTGCTTTGTGAAATATCATCTTCTGTAATTTATTACAAAAGAATTGATGAAATACAAACGATTAAACAAAATGACAATTATCACCTCAGCCTTTCTAGTTTACAATTGGTGCTCCTCAGTCCAGCAGAGAGCAGCTCCAGCCCCATACTGTGCAGGTCATTGCGACTCAGATCCAACTCTCGCAGACTTGAGGAGCTTGAGCATAGAGCTGAGGCCAGGGCTTCACAACATATCCCTGTTAAGCTGCAATCAAACAGACTGAAAAAAGAACATTGCTGTATATTTAATCAAATATGACTCTAAAGTTAACAACGTAACCTGTTGAGTGGAGAGAATACTCACCTTAGTGTCTCCAGTTTACAGTGTTGAAACTCCAGTGCAGCAGAGAGCTGCTTCACACCTGAATCTCCTGGGTTATTGTAACTCAGATCCAGCTCTCTCAGGTGTGACGGGTTTGACCTCAGAGCTGAAGCCAGAGAAGCAAAGCCTTTCTCTTGGACTTTACAGCCTGACAGTCTGCAGATAAGTAGAAAGGGTTTTACTCTTTCAGGATACATATCACATAGCTGAGAAGTTACACAATAATTTGTTTTACGAGACAGAATTAATAGATTTGAGATAGATGTGTTACCTTAATAACAATAATATAATGTAATAGTCATAATACTCACTTCATTGTTTCCAATTTACAGAGTGGATTTCCCAGTCCAAGACAGAGCAGCTCCACCCCTGAATCAGTCAGGCCATTGTGACTCAGGTCCAGCTTTCTCAAACTTGAGGTACATGAGCCGAAAGATAAGGCCAGATTCTCACAACATCTCCAAGTGACATTGCAAGAATTCATCCTTGGGGAAATAAGAAACATTTGAATATCCCACTCAAAGTGTTCTAGTCCAGTGTTTCTCAAACTTTAGTCCATAGACCAGCACGGTTTGTATGTTTTGAACATGTATCTGAATCTAAGATAGGACTACCTGTCACTTGTTGAATGTTTATGGGAAGAAGAGGGAGAGAGGGATAGAGAGAGAGAGAGAGAGAGAGAGAGAGAGAGAGAGAGAGACAGAAAAAGAGAAGGAGCAGAGTACTTACAGAGCCGTTTTAGAGGCTTTGATCACTGGCAGCAGCCTCATAACGCCTTCATCTGATCTGACAAATTTCTTCAGCTCAAATACATCCAGCTCCTCATCTGAGGACAACATAACAAAGGCCAGAGCAGACCAATGAGAATATGAGAGTTCGACGTTCGAAACACCTCCCGACTTCAAGTAGATTTGGATTTCCTCCACCAGAGAATTGTCGTTCAGCTCATTCAGACAGTGGAACAGGTTGATGCACCTCTCTGGAGAGGGATTTTTCCTGATCCTGTCCTTAATGAAGTCGACTGTGCCCTTGTTGCTCTGTGAGCTCCCTTCTGTCTGTGTCAGTAGGCCTCGAAGGAGTGTCTGGTTGGACTTCAGTGAGAGGCCAAGAAGGAAGCGCAGGAACAGGTCCAGGTGACCACTCTGACTATTTAAGGCCTTATCCACTGCACTCTTGTAGATGTTGTCAGGACGGATTTCTTCATACAAGACCATTCCAGTCGAGGATGATGGTAGCTGTGGTGTTATAACATCCTCATTGTTGTTTTCAAATGAAAGAAACACATACAAAGCAGCAATGAACTCCTGAAGGCTCAGATGAACAAAGCTGTAGACCACCTCCTGGTACATACACTCTTCTCTTAAGATCTGTGTGAACACTCCTGAGCACAAAGAAGCTTGTCTGACATCAATGCCAAACTCTTTCAGATCTTTCTCATAGAAGATCAGGTTGCCTTTTTCAAGCTGTTCAAAGGCCAGTTTTCCAAGTTTCAGAATTATCTCTTTATCCCAGTGGAGATCTGTGTCAGTGTCTTCATGATATTTCCGCGTTGTCTGTATTATCTGAAAGATCAGAAACTGTAAGAACATTTGTGTCAAAGTTTTGGGCAAGTCTCCACTTTCTGCTTTACTCAACAGATTATTTAGAACAGTGGCTGAGATCCAACAGAACACTGGTATGTGGCACATGATGTCGAGGCTCCTTGATGACTTTATATGTGCGATGATTCTTTCAGCCAGTTTCTCATCACTGACTGTCTTCTTGAAGTATTTCTCCTTCTGTTCATCCCTAAACCCTCGTACCTCAGTCACCTGGTCAACACAGTCAGGAGGGATCCGATTGGTTGCTGCTGGTCGGGAAGTTATCCAGAGAAGAGCAGAAGGAAGCAGTTTCCTCTTGATGAGGTTTGTCAGAAGTATATCCACAGTGGTTGACTTTGTGACATCACAGCAGATCTCATTTTTGTTGAAATTCAGAGGAAGTTGACACTCATCCAACCCATCAAAGATAAACAACACTTTGCTTTTTTTAAAGTTGGAAAGTCCTGACTCTTTGATGTCGTTGAAAAAATCATGAAGTAGGTCAATCAAACTGAGTGTCTTTTCCTTCATCAAATTCAGCTCCCGAAAAGGAATTGGAAATATGAACTGTATATCCTGATTAGCTTCTCCATCAACCCAGTCCATAATGAATTTCTGCACTGAGACTGTCTTTCCAATGCCAGCGACTCCCTTTGTGAGCACAGTTCTGATAGTCATGTCCTGTCCAGGTAAAGGCTTAAAAATGTCATTGCATTTGATTGGTATCTCTTGTGTCGCTGGTCTCCTTAATACGGCCTCAATTATCATCACCTCATGTTCTTTGTTGACCTCTCCACTTCCACCCTCTGTGATGAAGAGCTCTGTGTAGATCTTATTTAGGAGTATAGGACGTCCTTGTCTAGCTATTCCTGGAAATATTTGTTCAAATGTTCTCTTCAGGTACGATTTCAATTCTGTTTGGCACATTTCAATATTCTCATCTGAAAAATAAAAACATTGGTGAATAATGCAATAATATTTGTCCGTTTTAAACAATTTTAACACAGGACACGATTTAATCTGGTAGGAAGTCAGTCAATCAAGTGTTGATGATCCCAAAGCCAATATTTCACGTAATTTACCTTTGTCTTTAGAATTCAGAGTTTTGCTGACATGGACTGCAGAGGGTTCACCTGGGATGAGAGAGCAACATAACATTAATAGCCACCAATGCCTTCTCATCAGTGCATTTATTTTTTGGTGTGGATGTAGAGAGACTCAGCATTGTTTACCATTGCCTGTAGTGCTTTTATTTATGCATAATCAACTGATCCTTACATATGGTAACCATTTAGCCTAAACAGCAGCAATAACATTGATATGGGCTGAGCTGTGATTGAGGTACTGGCTTTGGTTTAACTCATGGGACAGTGAAGAATAGCAAATGTGTAAAAAGCCAAGATATCCCAACTTTATACATTGTATTTCTGCAGCACAAAGAGGGAGAGAGATGATCTTACCTAGATCTTGGATTAGACAAGGTTGTTTTTCCAGTAGAATCCTGTAAAAGGCTGATTTCACCTTTACCCCTCCTGATTTCAGGGCCTCAAACAGCCATCTCATCTGTTCCTGGCTGGTCCTGGTAGCATGGATATTAGAGTACGCCTCCTCATGGATCAGACCCCTCTGGAGTAGGTCATCTGCTATGGGCATCACTGTGGTAACCCTCTGAATGAGCTCAGCGCTGTGCCTATCCACAAACTGGGCATCTGGGAGTGATGTTAGATAAGAGAGAGGCAAAGTTATCAAGCCAAGTTATCACATGCTCTCTGTGAATCTGCTCCTAAATGGGTAGGACTAGGAGGGAAGCTTTAAAGATTTGAATATCATGTTTCACAAATATGACTCTACAAACATCTGTCAACGTCTCTGTGACTGACATTGCAGGGCATCATTCTTGACAGTTTATCACAATGTTAATCTTTAAGGACAATCATTGCTTTGATTTTGTACAAAACATGGTAGCATTTAACTGTATTTACAATGTACAGATATATTCTTATAGCTAACCCAAGATAGTTCATATGGGCTTTTTACAATGGGAATCGCTGTCATGTTGTGGGCAAAACAAGCAAGAAGGTGGGCAGAGCCAACCACCACTCACGAGCTAGCAATATCCTATTGGCACATTTTAGCATGTATTTGCATATTTACGTCAGGGAATGCCTACTCTGAATGAGTTTGTGCGCAAGAACTTGAAACTACCTTTGCACTCCTTCTAAATATAATTTATAGAGAGTTTGGCAATGCTTTGTGCACTCTGTTCATAACACATTCTAGTTTTGGGAACGGAAAATTGTGTAGCGATCCGATGTTTCATCTATGAGAAAATAAGCAGAAGGTCAACCCAGTTTTATCTTGCTGCATCTTCTCCCTCTGCTTTGCCACTGGACTCCCTCTCCTTACCAAATATGGTTAACAGAGGTAGCTCCTAGCGAAAGTGAAATATTTTTCTCTTTTTCTTTTCCCCTATAACATTCTTTGAGAAATGTGATAAAACCATACAATATATGGATAAATTATATTATGTCCTTAGCCATATGAAAATAGTTCAGTATAATTTGTGAGTTTAGAGTTGATCACAAAGCCATGTATGTCACATACCATCTGAACTCAAGGCAGCAGACTCAGCCATGCTAGTAGTTTAACCTGGGGAGAGAGAAATATACATTTTCTTCATCCTCTTTAGCTGTGTTTACAGGACTATTCAACACGGCCCTCAAGTACTGCAGTCATCTGAAGAGTTTCACATAGGCTACTGTGTCAGCATGCAGAGCTCAACATTGTTAAAACATAGGAAACTGTCCAAAAGCCTTCAGTGTTAAATTAGGCTATTTCCTTACCTTAGTACCCAGATGTGAGATTTGAAAGCTAAATCATGTCTGTCTATGGATATCTCCTCAAATGTAAAACTGTTACGCAATGAAACAGTAAATCGCCTGTGACTGTATCCGAGATGGCTGCTTATGTAGTGTTTCTTCTTCTCCAGTCATTTGTTTCTGTAGCCCCTCCCTGTTTAGAAGTTCAGATACAGGGTGTGTAAATCGAGATAAACGCTGGCTGAGTGCTGAAGTCAGCCAACCAGTTTTGGAGCATGACGCTGAAATGACAACAAGATTGACCTACATATGGCCAACGCTATAACCAGTAAATTTTTATATTTACTTTTATATTTACGTGAAATACTACTCAATATTAAAGAGAGAGATGCCTCTTGTTTCTGAGTCAAAGTGAGGTTATTTGCAAGAGATGAGAGATATGATGGGTGTTTGACCTGGCTGTGATGCTGATAGATTAATTATTAATGACTAATTATTACACCCTGAAACGGTGTATAATGTGTTAGAAATGTGTGAGTGTAGGACCAGTAAAGGCTATGGTATTGAGCCACTATTTAGCAATGTGAGTAAGAGTTAGGCCAGACAACAAAGACAACTGAGAAACTAAGATAAAGAGGCCTCCCAATTTAGGAAGGGGAGAAACTGTTATGAAAACATGGTGCAGAATATTGTGAGAACGGCAATAACTGAGTAAAGCAGGGAGTAGGATATGTGTGTGTGTGAACTGAAGGTCAGTAGAGCAGTTTTAGAGTGGAAAACTACAGCCCGCCTACAGAGGGGAGGGATTTATTTTTGTATGACGTATGAGTATAAAAGATGGACTCTGAAATTGTGATGGCAGAATTCTCAATGAATAAATATCTCTGACTATGCAGACCGGGACTCTGGCCGTTACTTAAATCCCAAAAGACTTACAACCTTTTGGGAGACGCACAGAGAAACTGAAATAGTTTGTTAAATAATTCACATAACAGATGCAGTTGCTGTATAAATGTTACTTTTTTGAGTCAATGCAGGTAGCATTCAATGTCCTGTGTTTTGTTAACCATGGCAGCCAGTATTATAAATAAAGAGATGTGTCAAAAGATAATCAGCCTCTGTGTCTGTGGATCCTTCCCACTCAATGTAATTTTCATGTCAGTCAGGCCAACCTTTGCAAAGAAACACAACTTATTTCAAGCCCTATTCATGGAAAAATATATATTGTTGTTCTGGACATCCAAAAATGTCAGGTAAACAGCACCACACTCAGGCAGAAAATGTTTTATGTTCTATCCTCCGAAGTGAGAACAAGTTGTTTCCCAACTTGCTCTGATCACAAATTAATCAAATGAATTCATGTAGACAGCGCCACACTCAGGCAGAAAAAAATGGAATGTCCTATCCTCTGAAGTGAGAATAAGTTGTTTCGTACTTTTTATATCCATTCCCTCCCGGCTTTAGCTACCTACCCTGGCAATTTGCTAATTTACAGATTAATGTATTGTCATTGCAACAAAGCAAACAGCTATACGTTTTAGTTATGAACATAGAGCCAGAGCTGCTTTAAATCATCTATCTGTGCCTGGTTAGCTATGTCACACAAGATGTTCTTCGTCTTCTGAGTTTAACAGCGTTTGGCATCCAATATGTTGCATTACCACCCCCAACTGGACTATAATATCAATCCATTATACTTTGTGATACAAAAAATAAAATAATAATAATAATAATAATAATAAACTAAAATAATAATAATGGCACATAAAAAATTAACACTCTTCCAACTAACCCTAAACTCATTAAAAACCCACTAACCAACTGACTCTAGCCACCTCAACCTGCCTCTCTCACACCGGACACTTCCGACCCCCAGCCACATGGGCACCCCTACAGTTCACACACACAACCTTAACCACCAAAACTACACAATCCTCTATTCCATGCCCTCCTGCACACGTCCTACTTCATGGCATCTCCCTCCTACAAACTGCTGCGACATTACCCTAAACTTTGCACCTGAAACAGATAACTGATATATCCTAACATTACTTTGTCGGTAAAGACTGACTCAAAACTCAAAAGGACTGATAGTGACTCCTCTGTTTCACCACACTCACCACCGGGTCTGCGTCAAACCAAATGGCGGGCATCACAAACACCAGGAATAGTCAACTTCAATTGCTCTACCTCCACATTTAACACTACCCCAGTGCAGTAGTATCTACCAATTCAGAACAATACACACAAATCTAAAAGTAAAATAATGGAATTAAGAAATATATACAGTACCAGTCAAAAGTTTGGACACAGCTACTCATTCTAGGGTTTTTCTTTATTTTTACTATTTTCAACATTGTAGAATAATAGTGAAGACATCAAAACTACGAAATAACACATATGGAATAATATAGTAACCAAAAAAGTGTTAAACAAATCAAAATATATTTTATATTCTTCAAAGTAGCCACCCTTAGCCTTGTTGCCAGCTTTCAACACTCTTGGCACTCTCTCAACCAGCTTCATTAGGAATGCTTTTCCAACAGTCTTGAAGGAGTTCCCACATATGCTGAGCACTCGTTGGCCGCTTTTCCTTCACTCTGCGGTCCAACTCATCCCAAACATTTTAGTAATTTAGCAGACGCTCTTATCCAGAGTGACTTACAGTTAGTGAGTGCATACATTCTTTCTTTTTTTTCATTCTGGCCCACCGTGGGAATCGAACCCACAACCCTGCCATTGCAAGCGCCATGCTCTACCAACTGAGCTACATGGGGCCCATCTCAACTGGGTTGAGGTCGGGTGATTGTGGAGGTCAGGTCATCTGATGCAGCACTCCATCACTATCCTTGGTCAAATAGCCCTTACACAGCTTGGAGGTGTGTTTTGGGTCATTGTCCTATTGAAAAACAAATTATAGTCCCACAAAGCGCAAACCAGAAGGGATGGCGTATTGCTGCAGAATGCTGTGGTAGCCATGCTGGTTAAGTGTGCCTTGAATTCTAAATAAATCATGTCACCAGCAAAGCACCCCCACACCATAACACCTCCTCCTCCATGCTTCACGATGGGAACCACACATGCGGAGATCATCCGTTCACCTACTCTGCGTCTCACAAAGACACAGCGGTTGGAACCAAAATTCTCAAATTTGGACTCATCAGCCATTCCTGGACCTGTGTCAAAAAAACAAGCTACAAATGGACAGTACCAAAACAAATTAGCAAATGATTCTCTCTTCGCAGCAAAAGCTGCAGAGCTGGGAAGATTGTATCCCCCATATAAATAACATTCTATTGGTAGCAAAATTTTTGTATAATAATTTAAATTGAAAAATTCTAAGTTCATAAACACTATGCCATGGAATCGGTACGTCAAAAATCTCTTCCCAAGTATTTTGCTATCTATATGGGATGGCTGTCAATCTTTTGGTCCTGAAATGAAACTGGTATACTTTTTTATTTATCACAATTTTCTTTAACCAATTATGTTCTTTAATGCAGGGCCGACAACAAGTTCCTTACTTTTTCCCCCTTCCACTTTCCTCTTCCATTTTTGCAGTATTGTTGCAATTATTTGGTTGTAATTTTGGATAGAGCAGACATTTCCATATGTTTTTGTTAGCTGCATGTGCGACATAACTCCACCAGTCCTACCTATGATATCATTTACAAAGATTATACCTTTTTAAAACATTTTTTTTTTTTAAATAATGTTTTTTTAATCAATTAGTATATTTGAGTTTAACCACAATATTTGTTGCATTATTTGTTCTGTCGTTTCTGGAGGATTAAATTGAAATTGAAACAAATTTTCTATGGCTTGTTTTAGAAATAGTGATATTTGGGAGATTATTTCCTTTTCAAATAACTGAAAGTGAGAGGTTGTAATCTGAATAAAGGGAAAAAGGCCATTCTTGAACATGGGGTGAGACAATCTTACTAATTTGCAAGAGAACCAGTTCGGATTTAAGTATAACTTTTGTATGACTGAATCTTTTAGTGATAGGTCTAATGCTTTAATATTGAATAATTTCTGTTCCTATTCATTATATAAATAGGCCCGTTTAATTTTGTCTGGCTTGCCGTTCCAAAGAAAATTGAATATTTTTTTCTCATATAATTTAAAAAAACTGTTTGCTAGGCGTATTCAAGACCATAAGCAAATAGGTAAACTGGGATAATACTAAAGAGTTAATCAGGGTGATTTTTCCACATAGACAGGTATTAACCTTTCCATCATAGCAAGATCTTGTCTTTTTTTGCTAACTTTCTATTAAAATTGATTGGAGTGAGATCATTTATTTCATTTGGGATATGTATTCCGAGTATATCCACATCACCATCAAACAATTTTATTGGTAAACTGCATGGTAATGTAAAAATTGTATTTTGTAGTGATCCAATACTTAATATAGTACATTTATCATAATTGTGTTGCAGTCCAGAGAGGTTAGAAAATGTATCTAGATCCTCTATGAGGCTGTGGAGGGATTCAAGTTGTGGATTTAAAAGAAAACATGAATCATCAGCGTACAATGACAACTTTGTTTTTAAGACCTGGAATCATTTAAAAGTGTCCCATACAATAATGGATTTGCTGTACCTATGTTATGTCGGAAAAAATCAGTTATAAATTCCTCTGTCCTAGTTAAAAACAAGTTATTATCCAGTAGGCTTTGATGAAATTTCGTAATATCCTCGCCCACGTGGAAATTCACTAAGAGTAATGTATATGCCAATTATATGATGGTCCGACTGCATTCTGTCCCCTATCAACACTTTTTAAACTTTTGGTGCCAACGAGAATGACATTAGAAAGAAGTCAAGACTACTAGCTTGATTTAGGCTCTGCCATGTATATCTCACTAAGTCAGGATATTTAAGCCTCAATATATCTACTAGTTCTAATGTATCCATGACATTCATGATTTCCTTAAGAGCATGAGGTTGATAGTGACCATATCTTGGTTTAAAACGATTTGAAAGGGCATTTCCGATTTTTTCACGGGACTCTGAATTATTCCCGGTTTTGAAACTTGGTAGATTTTCAGGGAAAATATTAATCCCTAATCCTGTCCAACGACATGTCTCACTGGCACAGGTGTAACACATACTGACAAACGGCCAAGATCCTTTTGACAAATACATTTGGATAGCCATGCTAGATTCACCCTCATGTCGGTGCTAGCAAGCAGGCTAGGTAGTGCAAGGTATCAACAGCCAATCCGGTAAGGGCTGGAAACTATAGTGAGCTTCGATTGGTCAATAGCAACGCAATGACCCCAACTTTGGTCCCACCCTGTTCACACTTCCTTGCCCATGCTCACATCGCCCAATGGTCCCCCTGCCCACTTTAGTTCCCGTCATTAAAAATGAATGGGGCTCCGTTGTTTCATTGCCACCATCGTGCTAGATGGATTTCCCCTGTAAAGAGGTGACTCAGATCAGTGCGTGCCTCAGCTAACGTGCTAACCAATCTCGAAATGGAGAGAAAAAACAAACTTGTAACACACACACACATCTTACTCCTCTTTTCATCAGTTTATCTAAACAGAAGGGGTCATGGGCCCCAAGATGAATCAGCCCTGGGTTGGAGAGACCAGAGCAAGGTCACATGCACGCACACACACACACAAATTACCTCTTGACGAAATGGCGCCGGAGAAGATGGCTGCCGTTTTACAGCCCTCTAACCAATTGTACTATTATGTGTGTTTTTCCGCATTATTTGTAATTTATTTTGTACATAATGTTTCTGCCATCGTCTCTTATAACCAAAAAGAGCTTCTGGATATCAGGACAGGGATTACTCACCTCGTATTGGACAAATAATTTTTCTTCAACGAGGCGGCCGCAAAGGATATCCTACAGACACCCGACAAGGCCCATATCCCTGTCATTCACATGAGGAAGAGACGGAGACATCGTGGACGTAGGTCGGGGTGCCTTGTAAGGATCCGACGGCGAGCGAGTAAACTGCCGCTCCCATTAATCCTATTAGCCAATCTTCAATCATTGGAAAATTAATTGGATGACCTAAGATTACGGTTATCCTACCAACGGGACATTAAAAACTGTAATATATTATGTTTCACCGAGTCGTGGCTGAACGACGACATGGATAACATACAGCTAGCAGGCTATACGCTACATCGGCAGAATAGAACGGCTGACTCCGGAAAGAAAAGGGGTGGCGGTCTGTGTATATTTGTAAACAACAGCTGGTGCACAAAATCAAATACTAAGGAAGTCTCGAGGTTTTGCTCGCCTGAGGTAGAGTATCTTATGATAAGCTGTAGACCACACTATTTACCAAGAGAGTTTTCATCTATATTTTTCACAGCTGTCTATTTACCATCACAAACCAATGCTGGCATTAAGATTGCACTGAATGAGCTGTATAAGGCCATAAGTCAACAGGAAAACGCTCATCCAGAGGCAGCGCTCCTAGTGGCCGGGGACTTTAATGCAGGGAAACTTAAATCCATTCTACCTAATTTCTACCAGCATGTTAAATGTGCAACCAGAGGGAAAAAAACTCTAGACCACCTTTACTCCACACACAGAGACGCATACAAAGCTCTCCCTCGCCCTACATTTGGCAAATCTGACCATAACTCTATCCTCCTGATTCCTGCTTATAAGCAAAAACTAAAGCAGGAAGCACCAGTGACTCGGTTAATAAAAAAGTGGTCAGATGACGCAGATGCTAAGCTACAGGACTGTTTTGCTAGCACAGACTGGAACATGTTCCGGGATTCTTCAGATAGCATTGAGGAGTACACCACATCAGTCACTGGCTTCATCAATAAGTGCATTGATGATGTCGTCCCCACAGTGACCGTACGTACATACCCCAACCAGAAGCCATGGATTACAGGAAACATCCGCACTGAGCTAAAGGGTAGAGCTGCCGCTTTCAAGGAGCGGGACTCTAACCCGGACGCTTATAAGAAATCCCGCGATGCCCTCCGACGAACCATCAAACAGGCAAAGAGTCAATACAGGACTAAGATTGAATCGTACTACACCGGCTCTGACGCTCGTCGGATGTGGCAGTGCTTGAAAACTATTACAGACTACAAAGGGAAGCACAGCCACGAGCTTCCCAGTGACACAAGCCTACCAGACGAGCTAAACCACTTCTATGCTCGCTTCGAGGCAAGCAACACTGAAGCATGCATGAGAGCACCAGCTGTTCCGGATGACTATGTGATCACGCTCTCCGTAGCCGATGTGAGTAAGACTTTTAAGCAGGTCAACATTCACAAGGCCGCAGGGCCAGACGGATTACCAGGACGTGTACTCCGAGCATGTGCTGACCAACTGGCAAGTGTCTTCACTGACATTTTCAACATGTCCCTGACTGAGTCTGTAATACCAACATGTTTCAAGCAGACCAACATACTCCCTGTGCCCAAGAACACTAAGATTACCTGCCTAAATGACTACCGACCCGTAGCACTGACGTCTGTAGCCATGAAGTGCTTTGAAAGGCTGGTCATGGCTCACATCAACACCATTATCCCAGAAACCCTAGACCCACTCCGATTTGCATACCGCTCCAACAGATCCACAGATGATGCAATCTCTATTGCACTCCACACTGCCCTTTCCCACCTGGACAAGAGGAACTCCTACGTGAGAATGCTATTCATTGACTACAGCTCAGCATTCAACACCATAGTGCCCTCAAAGCTCATCACTAAGCTAAGGATCCTGGGACTAAACACCTCCCTCTGCAACTCGATCCTGGACTTCCTGACGGGCCGCCCCCAGGTGGTAAAGGTAGGTAACAACACATCTGCCACACTGATCCTCAACACGGGGGCCCCTCAGGGGTGCGTGCTCAGTCCCCTCCTGTACTCCCTGTTCACCCATGACTGCATGGCCAGGCACGACTCCAACACCATCATTAAGTTTACCGACGACACAACAGTGGTAGGCCTGATCACCGACAACGATGAGACAGCCTATAGGGAGGAGGTCAGAGACCTGGCCGTGTGGTGCCAGGATAACAACCTCTCCCTCAACGTGACCAAGACAAAGGAGATGATTGTGGAATACAGGAAAAAAAAGAGGACTGAGCACGCCCCCATTCTCATCGACAGGGCTGTAGTGGAACAGGTTGAGAGCTTCAAGTTCCTTGGTGTCCACATCACCAACAAACTATCATGTTCCAAACACACCAAGACAGTCGTGAAGAGGGCACGACAAAGTCTATTCCCCCTCAGGAGACTGAAAAGATTCGACATGGGTCCTCAGATCCTCAAAAAATTCTACAGCTGCACCATCGAGAGCATCCTGACTGGTTGCATCACTGCCTGGTATGGCAACTGCTTGTGCCTCCGACCGCAAGGCACTACAGAGGGTAGTGTGTACGGCCCAGTACATCACTGGGGCCAAGCTTCCTGCCATCCAGGACCTCTATACCAGGCGGTACCAGGAAGGCCCTCAAAATTGTCAAAGACTCCAGCCACCCTAGTCATAGACTGTTCTCTCTGCTACCGCACGGCAAGCGGTACCGGATTGCCAAGTCTAGGTCCAAAAGACTTCTCAACAGCTTCTACCCCCAAGCCATAAGACTCCTGAACAGCTAATCATGGCTACCCTGACTATTTGCACTGCCCCCCCCCCCCACCCCCATCTTTTTACGCTGCTGCTACTCTGTTAATTATTTATGCATAGTCACTTTAACTCTACCCACATGTACATATTACTTCAACTACCTCAACTAGCCGGTGCCCCCGCACATTGACTCTGCACCGGTACCCCCCTGTATATATAGCCTCCCTACTGTTATTTTATTTTATTGTTGTTGTTTTATTTTACTTTTTATTAAAAATAAATGCACTGTTGGTTAAGGGCTGTAAGTAAGCATTTCACTGTAATGTCTGCACCTGTTGTATTCGGCGCATGTGGCCAATAAAATTTGATTTGATTTGAAATTACGAGTTTGTGATGCTGTTGGCGCTGGAGGTTCTGGTCCATTTGAGTGGTAACGGGAGATCTCCAGGTACAGCCTGTGGTCCACAAAGCAAGGTCAAATATACACACACACACACACACACACACACACACAATTTCAAACATGCACACACCATTCCTAAAGGCTTCCTAAATAAAGTGAGGGAGAGGAACCAGTTTCTCACGGCATGCCAAGCTAACAGCTTCCAGCTGTCTCTTGGCTGAGAGTGCTGCTATGGGAACACCAGCGGGGAAAATAGGGATTTATTAGAGAAGAGAGGGAGTATAGTGGGGGAGGTGGGGATAAAAGGAGAGAATGGGAGAAGGGGGAGAGAAAGGAGATGGAGAAGGAGAGAAAATAGAGGGAGATGGTGGAAGAAAAAGGACAAGGGGTAAGAGAGAGAAGGCAGAGGGAAGAGAAGGGGGTACTAAAAGCTGGACGTGCCTGAGTTTACTTCTCTGATGTGAGAGGATATTCAATCTCCAATTTCAAAGAGATGGGGTCCCCTAAAAATAAAGGGGTCCCTCCCCAATGCTTCACTCGTGTATGTGTGTGAGGCTGAGCACACATTAATGTAAGTGTGTGTGTCTCAATTGTTCCCCCACAAAGGATATGAAAGTTCTCGCAAGTCTTGCTTCTAAGTCTCCATTTTGCACACAGGAACATCCAATGGGTTCTTAGTTGTAAACATTTCCTATACCACACTCTCGCCTTCAACCCCCCAAAAGACAAAGCAGGGCCACACATAGTTCACAACATCACATGGCAGCTCAGAAGGGCACAATAAAGCTAAAGCAGACACGTCAAACTAACGAGATCTCCAGTTAGCCGTGCAAACACATCAGTGGACATGTGAAACCCCTAAAACACAATAGCAGCTGGGATCCTTCTGTTTACCTTTCCTGTGTTCTACTGTTGCCGGTAGCGACAGCAAACCATTGTCCTCGGAATGGAACAGCCCCGTACCCCTCGCAGGATGTTGCCCCCACCTCTCCTTGCAGGACATTCCTTCAGCAGGAAGTGAATAAGGCGGTATGACATAAGGTAGAGTGTGTGTGTGTCTGGGACAGAGGAAGTGGGGAGTCAATGTGAAAGGTCCCTCTGATAAGCCTGGCGGAGACAGTCTCTGCTGACTCACACATAGACAGGCTTCTCAGTGGATCTGTCTGTCAGCATGGATACTACTGGGGTGGAGGGATCCACAGGAGTGAGTGTTCTTCTCTTCATTCTTTTCTCATCTGAATGTGGCTTCCTCTCCTTCATTTGCAATATGGTGCGTGCCAGGCCAGCCTATTGTCTTCAGATAGGTGGTGTCACTCCTACGAGATGCTCATCCCTCAACCGACCCATCAGTCAGTGCAGGCAGAATCGTTATGCTATCTGACGTAAGACGAGGCCAACCAGGTATTTACTTGCATCATTCCAAAGTTAACAGAGCAGAGGAAGGAAAGGAGAGGAAGCCACTTTGGGCTACTGAGATGTGAGAGAGACACGCTGCTCCTAAAGCTTTAAGAAAACACAACAGACTACACAGAGAAGAAGAGGCAGGAGGACGCCATCTTGAGAACATTCAGAAATAATTTATTTTCATAATCTCAATAACCACCAAGTCTTCTCATCTGGAAAATTCATCATCAGTTGCCAACAACACTATTTTGAAAAATGTAAAGTTACTATACAAATTCTTAATAGAAAAAGAATAAATTAACTGGAATTCTGTATTTTTTTTGTCAATTCCACATTGTTTTTTCTACAACACCTTTTTGTCAGGTTACAGTTGAAGAGAACAAATAAAATCATGTTACATGCTCTATGGTCTGGTGGAGGGGTGTCTTACTGAACTGGCGCCTAAAGGAACGGTTTTCATTTTGCACAACTGGTATTAAAACTATTGACAACAATGAGGAGAGTCTATATCCTATGTGACAAAGCAGTAACTGGTCATCATGTAGCACCTGAAAGGATTGTTACTATGTCAGAACTTAGAAACAAAAAAACAAAGAAACAGGTTAAAACAATGTTAAAAACTCCACATAGGCTTACAGTGCCCCTCTGTACAGCACGTACAGGAAAGAGGTTGATAAAATAGTTTAATCTTCTTTAACTATAAAAATGTTTTATGTTTCTATGGAGTACAGACAGTATGGGCGTAGGGGGGCTATAGAGGAGGGAACAACACACAGCGTCACATTGGGCTCAGAGGTCAGAAGTCAAAGCTCAAACTGGGTGTTGGGGGTGTTGTCATGGATATAGGAATGGTTCTCTGTCTAGGAGGAAAAGGGGAGAAGAGAGGGATGGTCTTACCACTTGGACTGTTCATGTTTTGGGTTTATTTGTTCATTTTTGTTTTTTTCGGGAACCACAGAGCATGCATGGAATGGTGTGAGCTAGCAGAGGTGGCTCATTCTGGGGGAATGGACAGGATAACGAGCCTTAGCATAGCATAGCTGATGGCAGACTGCAGTTCCCCAGTGATTCTAAGGAGGTGAACTACAGGAGAGGTCAATGTTCATAAAAAACACAGCATTTTACCAGGACACCTTGCAGTGTGGCAGGGTTGGGGAGAGGGCCGTAAAACTCCTTCAAACTGAAGGAAATTCAGTCCTCCATGCTGCCTGGTACAAGTTAAACTAATCTGACAGGGTCAGATTTTTGTGCAACCTTTAAACCATGTTTTATATGTTGTTGTTTTTTTAAGATTCAATGGAGGATATAAACCCTGTACAAAGCACATGTGAGAGAGACTGCAATTAATTGCTTTGTTTAGGTTTTTGTACACACAATAACGACTGTCCACACATACAGCATTACAACAATGTTAGGCAGAGGTTTCTTTTACCCAGTACAAAACCAGAAGGTATGCATTAATATATCTGTTTTACAATTTGCTTGTTGGTCTATGTGTTGGTCTATGTAAGCAAGAGGTATATGGAATCTATAAATTAAATGTAGGGGTTCAAGGGTATGGCTATAAGTTCTCGCTGTGTCACAGCCCTGTTACCATGGGATACGGTGATGGCCTCACTTACTAAACCAAGGTCAAAGTTCAGAGTTCATTCATGACATCATCTATACTGAACAAAAATCTAAATGCAACATGCAACAATTTCAACGATTTACTGAGTTACAGTTCATATAAGGAAATTAGTCAATTTAAATCAATTCATTAGGTCCTTCTCTATGAATTTCACATGACTGGGAATACAGATACGCATTTGTTGGTCACAGATACCTTCAAAAAAAGGTAGGAGCGTGGATCAGAAAACCAGTCAGTATCTGGTGTGACCACCATTTGCCTCATGCAGCGCGACACATCTCCTTCGCAAAGAGTTGAACAGGCTGTTGATTGTGGCCTTTGAATGTTGTCCCACTCCTCTTCAATGGCTGTGCGAAGTTGCTGGATATTGGCGGGAACTGGAACACTCTGTTGTACACGTTGATCCAGAGCATCCCAAACATGCTCAATGGGTGACATGTCTGGTGAGTATGCAGGCCATGGAAGAACTGGGACATATTCAGCTTCCAGAAATTGTGTACAGATCTTTGCGACATGGGCTGTGCATTGTCATGCTGAAACATGAGGTGATGGCGGCGGATGAATGGCACAACAATGGGCCTCAGGATCTCGTCACGGTATCTCTGTGCATTCAAATTGCCATCGATAAAATGCAATTGTGTTCGTTGTCCGTAGCTTATGCCTTCCCATACCATAACCCCACCGCCCCCATGGGGCACAATGTTTACAATGTTGACATCAGCAAACCGCTCGCCCACAAGACGCCATACAAGTGGGCTGCGGTTGTGAGGCCAGTTGGACGTACTGCCAAATTCTCTAAAACGATGTTGGAGGCGGCTTAT
Source organism: Coregonus lavaretus (assembly GCF_964263955.1). NCBI lineage: Eukaryota > Metazoa > Chordata > Actinopteri > Salmoniformes > Salmonidae > Coregonus > Coregonus lavaretus. Next base: position 29,406,012 of record NC_139998.1, on the reverse strand, counting down.
CATAGAGAAATTAACATTAAATTCTCTGGCAACAGCTCTGGTGGACATTCCTGCATTCAGCATGCCAATTGCACGCTCCCTCAAAACTTGAAACATCTGTGGAATTGTGTGGTGTGACAACATTTTAGAGTGGCCTTTTATTGCCCCCAGCACAAGGTGCACCTGTGTAATCATCATGCTGTTTAATCAGCTTCTTAATATGCCACACTTGTCAGGTGGATGGTTTATCATGGCAAATGAGAAATGCTCACTAACAGGGATGTAAACAAATTTGTGCACACATTTTTAGAGAAATAAGCTTTTTGTGCATATGCAACATTTCTGGGAACTTTTATTTCAGCTCATGAAACATGGGACCAACACTTTACATGTTGCATTTATATTTTTGTTCAGTGTAGTAATAGAAGCACAATAATATACACACCCTGTTTGGTTCTGGGGTGACATGATTTCTATACTAGATGTGTGTGTGTGTGTGTTACTTTTTTATAGTAAGCCTGGATTTACTCTTACATCATGAATCTGTTGTTATGCAGATGTTCTTAATCCCCTTATACGTATCAAAAAGTCAGGAGGAGGAGAACTAGATGAAAACTGGTTCTGTATATTATAGGTCTATAGTCTTCGATTGAATACTTAAATTGCCATCTCTCTGATTGGTGTATAGACCTCTTCCTGCTGTTCATTTGGCTCTGGGAAGCAGGTTCTCTATACAGCAGACACTTCCTCTGCTAGACTAGGAACTGGCCCCTGTGGGATTTGTAGTTATATGGTTTGTAGTTTTAGTGAGTGGCTGTTTTCAGCAGGGGTGCAACTTTGGTTTTAGAAGTGGGAGGAACATTATTATTATTTTTAATTTTTTATCCTGTCGGATAAACACCCAAAACGGGGGGGGGGGGGGGGGGGACAAAAATGCAATTTCAGAATGAGGGAAGGACATGTCCCCCCCGTCCCCAGTGAAAGTTGCGCCCCTGGTTTTCAGTGCTGGGTTAGAGTACAGACATAGATGGCACCACTGAGAAAATAGCGTGTGTGTGTGTTCTGACCGGTTGATAGGAGAGATGTTAGGCAGAGAGAGTATAGCCTGAGATAATGATCTGTACAAATGAGGACCCTCTAGAGTTTACAGGCCTCATGCCTTATCTAAATATTAACCCCCAAATATACTACATTGGTGTTTGAGACAATGACCAATCGTGGGGTTGGACAGACAGACAGACTGACAGACAGATTGACGTCACACAGACAGACTGGTCCTTAAACATGTGTTGCATCCCGTTTTTAACACAGGACTGCGCAGACAGTCAGGTATCAGATATCACAAAGCATGGAGTGTGTTTAACATCTCACCAATCTCATCATATGCACAGCTCGACTGTGAGGGAGGGGTGTGCCCTTCGCTACAGCTGTGTGATTGACAGCTCCATAGAGTGGGAGGCACACACAGCCCTAAACATCCAATCAGCTTTCACCTCTCATCAGGAAGTCAAATGAAGGGGTGGAGCTAGATGAAATAGACCACCGAAAGCCAGCAGATATGATTGGAAATAAACCCCCAAAACTAGTTTCACCCATCACAAACTAAAGAAATTGACTTTAAGCGAGAGATTCCTAGCATATTCTGGCTCTCCTGGATCCAAACCTTGAAGAAGTGTCTGTGGCCTGTGGCCTCCTGTCTGTCCCTGTCTGTCTCTGTTCTGGCTGTGCAGGGCCCCCAGTCCGTCTATAGTCTCCCAATACAGCTGAGCACAGTCCCCCAGTATAGTGGCAAAACATCCAAGTCCAGGAGCTCACTGCTCAGTAGCAGTGTGGATCGTCCCAGTACCAGAGACTAGTTGATCAGTGTGGCTGGCTGATGTACACTCCCAGTTCAGATGACTGACATCCCAGTTTATGTGCTTAGATCTCCCAGCAGGATCCCAGTAGAATTTACCAGTCTTTCAGTTCCTCTGGGGTGTAACTTCCAGTATGATAAACCAGTGTTCCCAGTGTGTCCATGGGACTGGTGCCATTGGTCAGTCAGGTGGATCTTTGGTTGTGGAATAGATAAGAGTTGGGATTGGGATTATGATTGTTGGGAATGTTTGTATGTTTGTCTTTAGTCTTTCAGATAATCTAGAATTCTCCAATAATCTGCTCTGCAGTTTTCCTAAAGGGTGAAAAATATTTGGAAGGTTTTCTGAAAAAGGGGTAAATTGAGTCTCTCTCAAGCAATATTTTCATTTTTTTTGTACAAAACGATACAGAGAGAAATAAACAAAAACATCAACAATGAAATGAACCTAGCAGATCAAGCGTACACACACACAGGGCCAGAACATGAGCCAAAACACATGGGAGAGGATTTAATCCTTCAGGTATCCTCTGATTGGCTGGCAACACACTGGGGTCAGGGGTCAGGGGTAGATATAAGTCAGGGCCTGAGGGTCTGAGTGCAGTCTGGGCAGGGGTGTGTGTGTGTGTGTGTGTGTGTGTGTGTGTGTGTGTGTGTGTGCTCTTACCCCCCTCCCCCCTTTCCCACTCCTGGGCTCCCTGGGGCTCAGACTGAAGCAGGGTCAGGGATTAAAGGTCAGAGTTCACGGTCAGAGTTCACGATCGTTCAGCGGCTCTGTTTGGCTGTTCCAAAGCAATAGTCCTGCCCAGTTGGGCGTGTCCGTCCTATTACCCCCAAGCTTAGCCAAGCTCGATATGCACATAGAATGATAAAGGAAAAGACGGAAGAAGGGAGGGATGGATAAGGGTTTCCTGTCCATGATAAGGCCAGTCTAGTCAGGGCTGGAGGAGAGGTTGGTGGGGGCAGTAAGGGTCAGTATTGAGCGTCAGTAAGGATCAGTGTTGAGGATCAGTAAGGGTCAGTGTTGAGGGTCAGTAAGGGTCAGTAGGTCAGACCAGGGTTCCAGGTTTGGCCTTGTCGTGTCCGTACCACTGGACATCTGCCAGCTCTGAACACAGAGGACTGCTGAGAAAACAACTATCATTGAATGACCTGCAGAGAGAGAGAGAGAGAGAGAGAGAGAGAGAGAGAGAGAGAGAGAGAGAGAGAGAGAGAGAGAGAGAGAGAGAGAGAGAGAGAGAGAGAGAGAGAGAGAGAGAGAGAGAGAGAGAGAGAGAGAGAGAGAGAGAGAGAGAGAGAGAAAATTCCATTTTTAATTATGGAAATACAGAAGTTATTGTTTTCTTCGCTTAGTAAAACTGTTGGGCACTTCTTCGTCGAGGGGAGATCTGAAACAAGGACTCTAACTCACCCTTATGATCAATGAACTTGATTGGTTTGTGTCGTTTTGGTCTCATTGCTTTGATGGTTACTTTCTTTGTCTAGACCTAAAGCTTTTGTGAAAACGACGTGCACAATCCATAAGGCCTTTACCTCTTTTCAGGCCTCATTTCAAACTGATCAATCACTCCTCCTATATCGCTGTCTCTATGGCAACTCACATGTCCTGTTAGTGTCCTAGTCTAAAACTACAGTAGGTGACTAGAGTGCATTTCTGTTTCTCCGCATTTCTGTTTCTCTACCTGCAGTGTCCATTCGTTCACTCCCCTTCATGGTTTTAGAATGAATGAACTGGTATTATGGTGGATACTGAGAGCACACGCCAGGGAGAAGTCAACAGTGAGAAACGCTATTGAGTTGACCAAGTTCAATCAGAGCTGGTAATAGAGTAAAGTAGTGAGGGTTAGGATTTACTGTAGTAATAATAATAATAATAATACATTAGATTTGTAAAGTGCTTTTAATTCTAAAAGAATAATCTCAAATTGCATAAAATAAAAGTTAAAATATATTTTAAAAATTACCAAAGCAAATCTATATATAACCATATCATAAAAGCAACAATCAAAGTCTAGGAGGAAGGGTAGGCCAGCCAATAAAGATGAGTCTTAAGGCCTGCTTTAGAGAGCAGCCACAAACAGTATCAGCCACACACAGCAGACATGCAGAGTCCAGTTACAGCCATAGAAACAGAGCAGATAGAACAGACACCATTCCCAAACCTGCTATTAGAACCGATTAGAAACGGGAAGAGCCTATTCAACTCAGCAGTTGGTACGAGACTAAGAATCTACACCTTTGATCTAGTTCAGGTTCTGTTTCTACATATCTAGTCATATCTATTTCTATGCCCCTGATCTATTTCAGTTTCTGTTTCTATGTCTCTGGTCTAGGTGTCAGGATTTATTCTATAGAGTGTGTTTCTATGTCCTGGAAGTCTAGTAGTGTCCAGACAGACAGTATGGGTTGTTTCTATGGTCTATGGTTCTAGATTGATGTTCTGTAGTTCTCTGGTATATTTGTTGTGTTTCTAGGTCTGTGTTCTGGGAGAGTCCTGGCAGACAGACAGTACCTCTATGCATCAGAGCTGGGCTGAGGGGGAGACTGACACACGTCTTCAGTAGGAGAGCTGTCTGCTGTACCGCTAAACCAGGAAACACACACAGACAGACAGACAGCAGAGAGGTTAGTACAGGAGGAGAAGGAGTGAGAGGGAGAGAGGGAGAGAGATGAAGAGGGATGGAATGAGAAGGAAAAATAGAGAAGAGTGAAAGAGTGAAAGAGAGGACAGATAAGTTAACAAATCACTCTGGCGTAATTAGTGTGAGGGTGAGAGTTAGAACAAAGTCAAGTTCAAGTCCTTCAGGAAGACAAGACAGCCGTGTGATCAGTAGCTAGACAGAGTCCCGTGCTGCAGAAGGACAAAAGTTGGGTGTAGGTTGGGGGTTGGTAAGGCAGAGGTTATAGAGGTTGTAAAGAGAAGCGTATGCTGAAGATGCTTTGAGAGGATGCAGATTCTGTCCTGTGAATTGCAATACAGGAACCAGAGACTTTAACCTTTACCCTTTAACCCAGGGTTAAATGTCAAATAGGATTAGGATCCTGAGTGCCTGGTCATTATCCCCAAACACGTTATATTTATCTCTGTGTGTGCATGTGTGTGTGTGTGTGTGCAGTTTGTCTGTGTGTGTGTCGTGTGCGTGTGTGTCTTACCCGCTCTGCCAGTTGAGGATGTGTTGTGGGCTGCAGGGGGGCGTGGGTGTGGCGGCCTGTTCACTGGAGGGAGTCACACTCCTCGGGCTGTGAGGGGACGCTGCTGTACAGAGAGACACACAGTTATATACACAGTTATGTTACACACAAACACACACACACACACACACACACACACACACAGGTCAATAGGTGGTTAAGGCCTGTGTTATCCCAGCTATGCCCCAGATAAAAGTGGAGGTGTGGCCACTGTGACTAACGAGCTCCATTTGGTTCAGGGATCGCTTTACACTCATTCACACACACTCTCCTAAACATCGGCCAATCGCCCCTACACAAAGGTCTCGTTGACGCAGTAGGCAGTGAGTTAGTCTCATAATCTGAAGGTTGTGAGTTCGAGACTCACGCGGGCCATGGAATGTTCTTTCATTTACATTTTCATGAACTAACTATTCTGTAAAGAATATACAGTACCAGTCAAAAGTTTGGACACACCTACTCATTCAAGGGTTTTTCCATATTTTTACTATTTTCTACATTGTAGAATAATAGTGAACACATCAAAACTATGAAATAACACATATGGAATCATGTAGTAATCAAAGTGTTAAACAAATCAAAATAATTTTTATATTTGAGATTCTTCAAAGTAGCCACCCTTTGCCTTGATGACAGCTTTGCACACTCTTGCCATTCTCTCAACCAGCTTCACGCGGAATGCTTTTCCAACAGTCTTGAAGGAGTTCCCACATATGCTGAGCATTTGTTGGCCGCTCTTCCTTCACTCTGCGGTCAAACTCATCCCAAACCATCTCAATTTGGTTGAGATCGGGTGATTGTGGAGGCCAGGTCATCTGATGCAGCACTTCATCACTCTCCTTGGTCAAATAGCCCTTACACAGCCTGGAGGTGAGTTTTGGGTCATTGTCCTGTTGAAAAACAAATTATAGTCCCACAAAGCGCAAACCAGATGGGATGGCGTATTGCTGCAGAATGCTGTGGTAGCCATGCTGGTTAAGTGTGCCTTGAATTCTAAATAAATCACTGACAGTGTCACCAGCAAAGCACCCCCACACCATCACACCTCCTCCTCTATTCTTCACGGTGGGAACCACAAATGCGGAGATCATCCATTCACCTACTCTGCGTCTCACAAAGACACGGCGGTTGGAACCAAAATTCTCAAATTTGGACTCATCAGACCAAAGGACAGATTTCCACTGGTCTAACGTCCATTGTCGTGGGTCTAACGTCCATTGTCGTGTTTCTTGGCCCAAGCAAGTCTCTTTATATTATTGGTGTCCTTGAGTAGTGGTTTCTTAGCAGCAATTCAACCATGAAGGCCTGATTCATGGAGTCACCTCTGAACAGTTGATGTTGAGATGTGTCTGTTACTTGAACTCTGTGAAACATCTATTTGGGCTGCAATCTGAGGTGCAGTTAACTCTACTGAACTTCTCCTCTGCAGCAGAGGTAACTCTGGGTCTTCCTTTCCTGTGATGGTCCTCATGAGAGCCAGTTTCATCATAGCGCTTGATGGTTTTTGCGACTGCACTTGAAGAATTTTTCAAAGTTCTTGAAATTTTCCAGATTGACTGATCTTCATGGACTGTCATTTCTCTTTGCTTATTTGAGCTGTTCTTGCCATAATATGGACTTGGTCTTTTACCAAATAGGGCTATCTTCTGTATACCACCCCTACCTTGTCACAACACAACTGATTGGCTCAAACGCATTAAGAAGGAAAGAAATTCCACAAATTAACTTTTAACAAGGCACACCTGTTAATTGAAATGCATTCCAGGTGACTACCTAATGAAGCTGGTTGAGAGAATGCCAAGAGTGTGCAAAGCTGTCATCAAGGCAAAGGGTGGCTACCCTGGAATGAGTAGGTGTGTCCAAACTTTTGACTGGTACTGTATACATTTTTTATCTAACCTTAACACTGCCTGACCCAATCAAAACTCTAACTATCTTACCAAATTCAAGCTTAGCTTAGAACATAAACGTGTCTACGTGTGTGTGTTGTCACCCACCTGGTGATCTCTTGGCGAGCGTCCCCACCCTGCTCCCTCGTCCAGGTCCCAGCGTGCCTTGCAGCGAGCCACTGTCCGACGTGTTGGAGCCGGAGTGACTCCTCTCCTTTACACTGCCCGAAGAGCGCTGGTACCAACACCTCAACTCGTCCGACACCACCGCCCTCCCCCCTCCTCCCCCCTCTCGCCCCAGTGAGGGAGTCCGTACAATCTGGGAGCGGGACGGGGTGAGTCTGCCGCTCCCCTCTCCCCCCTCCTCGCCCCCCCAGGTCTCCTTGTAGAGGCCCCCGGCTGTGTAGGAACTGGAGGTTTTGAACTGGGCCTTGACGCTGTAGTGGCCCTCCTGGTCACTCTCCAGGCTGCGCACCACCACTGGGTTGGGGCTGCCCTCTACGTACAGGGGGTACTCTTTAATCCTGTACTGGGATGAGGGTTGGCTCTGGCTGTGGAGGTACACCCCGTGGTGCCCTGACCCAGTCCCTGCTCCCCCTGTACCACCGCACCCTGAACCGTTCTTGGCTGCCAGGTTGGGCATGGAGCCAGAGTTAGAGGAACCAAGGTGACCTGCAGACCTGGAGAGAGAGAGAGAGGAGGTTAACATACACATTAAACATAGAAAGAAATCCTCCAAGGATTGCTAAACAAGCCCAAAGTAAGTCTGTGGACACACCCAGCTCTGCTGCACTAACCTGTGCCTCTGTCTCTGTCTGGCTTTGGAGGGGGAGTCCTCTCCTAAGGTGGAGTAGTTTGGGTTGGAGCCTGGGGCTCCCCCAGGGTAGTAGTGTTCTGAGCTGCTCTGGGAGGTACAGGACGAACAGTCGTCCAGCGGGTCCGAGCCGTTGGAGCTGCGTGTACCCGGGACCAGGAAGATGTCTGGGCTGCCCAGGGCTCCCAGGGTGTGTGTGTGAGTGTGTGTGTCGGGGTCGGAGGCCAGCAGCTTGCCCTGAGATTCCAGGCTGGAGCTGCGGTTCCTAAAGTGCTGAACCAGACTGTGCAGATGGGTGGGACTGATGTCCACAGACCTGGTGGAGGGAGAGAGATGGAGAGAGGGAGGGCGAGAGATGGAGAGAGGAAGGGAGAGATGGAGAGAGAGGTTACAGTATGGTTGTGGCTTTGACCTAGTGAGGTGACCGTAGTGCGGTAGTTTTCTGAAGTTTATTCCGAGGTTATCTTGTGGTTACCTGGTTGAGTGTACGTAGTGAGGGGTCCTGGTCCTCAGGTCGGGGGTGGAGGGCATGCTAGATTGGGAGCTCCAGTGAGGAACACTCCTGATGGGGCTACTCTGCAGAGAGTTACTGCCTCCTGCCTCCGCACAACTACCAGAGCCGGGAAACCGCCTGTGACTGGCCAGGGAGAGACAGAGCACTTAGAAAACCTTAACATTACTATTGCTATCTTCTAATCATTATACTATCATTCAACAAACTATCACATGCCCCACGACCCCAGTATAGATATATCGTCATGGAAACAGAGTTGACCTCACCTGGAGTGTGAGGAGCGTTTCTTGACCCTCTCATAGGGTTCGTCCAGCGAGGACTCACTCCACATCTTGGGTTTGATGGGGGACTTGTCGTATTCGGAGCGGGAGTAGTGCAGGTGGCTGAGGCCATCTAGAGACTGGGGGGGAGGGGGCCGGCTGTGAGAGGGAGGCCGGGGAGGTAGGCCCTTATGGGGAGACGCTGCCGGAGAGTAGGTGGGGGTCCCTGTCACCTGGGGGTCATCTGATAGAGAGAGAGAAGGTCATAGGGATTGGTTAGATTGATTGATCACTGATTATTCCCAATTAGAAAGGCACTGATGAACTTTCTGATTTATTCTAGTGCAAGAGAGAGTGAGAGATAGAGAGAGGCAGACATACCGTCGTCTAGGACCAGAGCATCAGACAGAGAGCTGTCCTCTGAGCCGATGTTGGCCTCTGTGGGAGAGAAGAACAGAGTAAAACACTTTTACTATGGCACTGGTTGGGGTGAAGTAGGTGTGCTTCAATTCATGTTCATGAGCACTTCTTGCCATGTGTCTTTGTGTGTATGTGAGTGTGCGTGTGTGTGTGAATGTAAATGTGTGATTGTGTGTGTGCCTGGTCTCACCCTCTTTATTACGCGATGTGGTTCTTATAAGCGATTCTCTCAGCATGTGTGTAGTCTCACCCTCTATGATAAGCGAAGCGCGTTGCGTGGGTTTCTTCCCAGAGCGGACACGGTGTTCGTTGATGGCGTTCTCTATCTCCTGGAGTTTCTTCAGCGCGTTCAGGTACGACGTCTTCCTCTGTTTTTTCAGCTTCTTACTGCTCACATGCGGATCACTGGCCAGACGCCTTGCAGCCTCCGTGATCTGGGATTGGATGGCAAACTCCCTCTCTAGACGTTCTAGCTCCTCCTCCTGTTGAGAGAGAGATAGACACAAAGGTTAGGAAGTGTGACACATGCACACACAAACAAACACACTCACACACAAGTGATGACACACACGCACACACACTCAGACACACATACTCAGACATGAGTCACTCACATCCACCAGTAACTTAAAGCATGTTCCCAGGCCAGCACAAACACAATGAGGAAACCATCTATCTTCATTCCTCCCCCACATTTTCCCAGCCCTGCCTCTCCTCCCATGAGAATCCCTAAAACACCCCCAGCTCCCCCTAACACTCCCCCCTCACCTCCACCCCATCCCCCAGCCTTGGCTAGCTTCCTCCGAGACCCCCGTTCTCCCCAAAACACCCCCGACTTTCCCTATCCCTTACCTCATCTCCACCACCTCACCTCCCTCCTCCTCACCGTCTCCTATGAGACCCCATGTTCGCCCTACAACACCCCCCAACTCCCCCTAACCATAACCAACAGCCCCCTAACCATAACCAACATCCCCCTAACCATAACACCTAGCCCCCTAACCATAACCAATATCCCCCTAACCATAACACCTAGCCCCCTAACCATAACCAACATCCCCCTAACCATAACACCTAGCCCCCTAACCATAACCAACATCCCCCTAACCATAACACCTAGCCCCCTAACCATAACCAACATCCCCCTAACCATAACACCTAGCCCCCTAACCATAACCAACATCCCCCTAACCATAACACCTAGCCCCCTAACCATAACCAACATCCCCCTAACCATAACACCTAGCCCCCTAACCATAACCAACATCCCCCTAACCATAACACCTAGCCCCCTAACCATAACCAACATCCCCCTAACCATAACACCTAGCCCCCTAACCATAACCAACATCCCCCTAACCATAACACCTAGCCCCCTAACCATAACCAACATCCCCCTAACCATAACACCTAGCCCCCTAACCATAACCAACAACTCAATAACAGCAGAGAGCAGATCATGACCCAACAGCAACAGTATTTCATCTCATGAGGACCATTAGGACTTAGTGTTTCTGTACGTTCTACAGGGACTAGTGAGGCAAGACTAGTTAACAGACAGAAAACAGAGACTATTTCAGACAGACAGCTTTTCAACTCGCTCTCACACGGCTCTACGCATGGACGCATACAAGCACACACATGCCTGTGCATGTATGCATCCATGTGTGGGTGACCTTATGTTCAGGGCAGGGGTTCAAAAAAACAGAACAGAACCGTAAATGTGTTCACAGCTCACAGAGATAGAGAGGTAAAGCCAGTAGACTTGTTTCACACACACGCAGGTCAACATCCCCCAAGACTACCTCAGCCTGGAGGAATCCCTCTCACTAACAATCTCTACATCCTCCTGCCAAAATAACTGTGTGTGTGTGTGTGTTCTGAGGTAACAAGGTTAGAAAAGTTTAAAACCTGAGACATCTTTCTGCAAGCCTCGCGGTTTCATAATGCTGTGACCCTGGATTCGTTTCAATGCATACAATCCAAGACACAATATACACACACACACTCTTTCTTTCTCTCTCTCCCACTATCACCACTTCCTGCGGTACGGAACAGACAAGCTATTTTTAGTCAACCCTGAAGCAGTGGAAAATCTACTAAGGCACAAATAGAAGAACAGACAGAAAGATTCAGAAATAGAAGAAGAGAATAATAGAGAGAAAGAGGGATTGAGGATGACTGCAAACCAACTTCTAAGCAGATCCAAGACTTCTCGAAGTGCTGGCTTGGCCACTGCCCCAGTTACTCTTCTGCTTCAACCAATGATCTAAGATCAGTTCTCCATCCCAAGTCTAACCATTTCCTGGTTGCTAAAATTCAAATAGTTCACCTAATTTCAGTTTATGTGACAAAACAAGCAAGTATAGTGTAGAGAATCAATGTACCATCTAAACCGCTGTGAAGTATATATTCTATAACCAAAGATATTGTATTTTTTTTTGGGGGGGGGGGGGGGGGGGGGGGGGGTAGATCAGCGTTAATATTGCAGATAGATTGTAACTTCCATCAATGTAATCGTCTGCATCACTTCCAATCCCTCATTTTTTTTTTTTTATGCCATTCAAAAGTTTGGGGTCACATAGAAATGTTCTTGTTTTCCATGAAAACATACATGAAATTAGTTTGAATATGAAATATAGCAAAATGAATAGGAAATGTAGTCATTGACAAGGTTAGAAATAATGATTTTTAATAGAAATAATAATTGTGTCCTTCAAACTTTGCTTTCGTCAAAGAATCCTCCATTTGCAGCAATTACATCCTTGCAGACCTTTGGCATTCTAGTTGTCAATTTGTTGAGGTAATCTGAAGAGATTTCACCCCATGGTTCCTGAAGCACCTCCCACAAGTTGGATTGGCTTGAAGGGCACTTCTTACGTACCATATGGTCAAGCTGCTCCCACAACAGCTCAATAGGGTTGAGATCCGGTGACCGTGCTGGCCACTCCATCCTTTTTACGCTGCTGCTACTCTGTTAAGTATTTATGCATAGTCACTTTAACTCTACCCACATGTACATATTACCTCAACTACCTCAACTAGCCGGTGCCCCCGCACATTGACTATGCAACGGTACCCCCCTGTATATATAGCCTCCCTACTGTCACTTTATTTTACTTCTGCTCTTTTTTTCTCAACACTTTTTTGTTGTTGTTTTATTCTTACTTTTTTGTTTAAAATAAATGCACTGTTGGTTAAGGGCTGTAAGTAAGCATTTCACTGTAATGTCTGCACCTGTTGTATTCGGCGCATGTGACCAATACAATTTGATTTGATTTGATTTGATTTGATTATAGACAGAATACCAGCTGACTGCTTCTTCCCTAAATAGTTATTGCATTGTTTGGAGCTGTGCTTGGGTCATTGTCCTGTTTTAGGAGGAAATGGGCTCCAATCAAGCGCCGTCCACAGGGTATGGCATGGCGTTGCAAAATGGAGTGTTATCCTTCCTTCTTCCAGATCCCGTTTATCCTGTACAAATCTCCCACTTTACCACCACCAAAGCACCCCCAGACCATCACATTGCCTCCACCAATCTTCCTCTGTCCAGTGTTCTTTTGCCCATCTTAATCTTTTATTTTTATTGGCCAGTCTGAGATATGGCTATGCCTGGAAGGTCAGCATCCCGGAGTCGCCTCTTCACTGCTGAGGTTGAGACTGTTGTTTTGCGGGTACTATTTAATGAAGCTGCCAGTTGAGGACCTGTGAGGATCTGTTTCTCAAACTAGACACTCTAATGTATTTGTCCTCTTGCTCAGTTGTGCACTGGGGCCTCCCACTCCTCTTTCTATTCTCAAGAAGGTTCGTTTTATTGCTTCTTTAATCAGCACAACAGTTTTCAGCTGTGCTAACATAATTGCAAAAGGGTTTTCTAATGATCAATTAGCCTTTTAAAATTATAAACTTGGATTAGCAAACACAATGTGCCATTGCAACACAGGACTGATGGTTGCTGATGATGTGCCTCTGTACGCCTATGTAGATATTCCATAAAAAATCAGCCGTTTCCAGCTACAATAGCCATTTACAACATTAACAATGTCTACACTATATTTCTGTTCAATTTGATGTTATTTTAATGGACTATTTTTTTTAGAAATTGTGGTTGCCACTGGGATGGCACGGTCCAAGAAGTAGGGAAGTGTGGCTAAGATGCAGAAGGTACATCTTTCTCCAAAATGCAATCTCTCCCGACATTTCGTGCACATTTATCATTGTGTGAATTGTTTGCCCTTGTTAGTGTCTATCAATTCCCTTTACATATCACCATTAGTACATTTACTGTTAATTCCCATAATTTCTAATCTACAATGCTAGTTTGGTTATGGTAATTTCTGTTAATGCATTCAATATATTATTATTACAGTCATTTACCGTTCTCATTGTTGGAGTGGACACGTTGTTTGCAGAGCTCACAACCTATGCTACACTTGTGAGAAACAAGTTTGGGTTTATTTAATTCCATTTACGAGTTTTGTCAATTTTTTCATTGTCTTTTGTTTGGAGCGCTCCTGTCAATGTTGAGTAAGGACATGCACCTGATTACGCATATAAAAGTAGACCTAGGCTACCTGACCTGCACACAAATGTAGGCCTATAAATGTTCCCATTTGGGGATGTATGATAACATTTCTGATTGTCTTAACACCACCACTAACTGTGCTCTTTCACAAAAGCTCACAACCTATAACCTATATACTTATTATGGACACAGTATGCCTTACATTATTAGTTATCTTGTTGTTATTAGTTGTTGTTAGTTGTTATTAGTCCCACCCTTCAGCTCCATTCAACACCTCCCATCTATCTCTTAACACCATCCATATTGGATTTCTATTTGACATATATTTTCAACTGTACTGTGATGTTTCACAAAAGTTCTGAACCCTTCTATTCTCATTGTTTCTACAGATATTTGTTTTTGCTAAAAGTATTATTATATTATTGATCGATTGACTATGACTTTTCAGATCACCCAGTAGTGCTATCTGCAAGGTTAGCTCAAGGTAAATATTGCAATCCTTCAGCCATTCCTGGACCTGTGACCAAAAACAAGCTACAAATGGAGAGTATCAAAACAAACTATCTAATGATTCTGTCTCTTCGCAGCAAAATCTGCAGAGCTGGGAATATTGTATCCCCCATATAAATAACATTCTATTGGTATCAATAATTTTGTATAATAATTGAAACTGAAAAATTCTAAGTTTTGAATCCGGCGTCGTTTTGCGTATCAGTTCATAAACACTATGCCATGGAATCGGTACGTCAAAAATCTCTATCCTTTGGTCCTTGAATGAAACTGGTATACTTTTTTATTCATCACAATTTTCTTTAACCAATTATGTTATTTAATGTAGTGCCGACAGACAAGTTCCTTACTTTTTCCCCCTTCCACTTTCCTTTTCCATTTTTGCGGTAATGATGCAATTATTTGGTTGTTATTTTGGGTAGAGCAGACATTTTCATATGCTTTTGTTAGCTGCATGTGTGACATAACTCCACCAGTCCTACCTATGATATTATTTACGAAGATTATACCTTTTTTAAACATTTTTTCAAAAAATATAGTTATTTTTTATCAATTAGTATATTTGAGTTTAACCACAATATTTGTTGCATTATTTGTTCTGTCGTTTCTGGAGGATTAAATTGAAATTTCAACCAACTTTCTATGGCTTGTTTTAGAAATAGTGATATTTGGGAGATTATTCCCTTTTCAAATAACTGAAAGTGAGAGGTTGTAATCTGAATAAAGGGAAAAAGGCCATTCTTGAACATGGGGTGAGACAATCTTACTAATTTGCAAGATAACCAGTTCGGATTTAAGTATAACTTTTGTATGACTGAAGCTTTTAGTGATAGGTCTAATGCTTTAATATTTAATAATTTCTGTCCTCCGAATTCATATTTATTATACAAATAGGCTTGCCGTTCCAAATAAAATGGAATAATTTTTTCTCATATAATTTAAAAAACTGTTCGCTAGACCATAAGCAAATAGGTAAACTTGGATAATACTAAAGAGTTAATCAGGGTGATTTTTCCACAAATAGACAGGTATTTTCCTTTCCATGGTAGCAAGATCTTATCTATTTTTGCTAACTTTCTATTAAAATTGATTGGGAGTGAGATCATTTATTTCATTTGGGATATGTATTCCGAGTATATCCACATCACCATCAGACCATTTTATTGGTAAACTACATGGTAATGTAAAAATTGTATTTTTTAGTGATCCAATACGTAATATAGTACATTTATCATAATTTGGTTGTAATCCACAGAGGTTAGAAAATGTATCTAGATCCTCTATGAGGCTGTGGAGGGATTCAAGTTGTGGATTTAAATAAAACATGAATCATCAGCGTACAATGAGACCTTTGTTTTTAAGCCCTGGATTTCTAATCCCTTGATATTATTGTTGGATCTGATTTTTAATAGCTAACATTTCGATGGCCATAAAAAATAGATATGCCGATAGTGGACAACCTTGTTTTACTCCTCTTTACAGTTTAAAACTTTTGGAGAAAAAGTCATTTACTATTTTACACCTAGGGTTACTATACATGATTTTAACCCATTTTATAAGAGATTCTCCTAAATTGAAATGCTCCAGGCATTTATATATAAACTCCAGTCGTACTTTATCAAATGCCTTTTCAAAGTCTGCTATGAATAGCAGGCCTGGTTTCCCAGATTTTTCATAGTGTTCTTTTGTTTCCAGTACTTGCCTTATATTATCTCCAATGTATCGCCCAAGTAAAAAACATGTCTGATTAGAATGAATACTGTCTGACAATACCTTTTTAATTCTATGCGCTATACATTTTGCTAGAATTGTTGCATCACAACACTGAAGTGTAAGGGGCCTCCAATTTTTAAAATGGCCTGGATCTTTATATTTCCCACTTGTATCCTGTTTCAGTAATAATGAAATCAGACCATCTTATTGAGTGTCTGATAATCTACCATTTACATAGGAGTGGTTAAAACATGCTAATAACGGTCCTCTGAGTATATCAAGAAAGGTTTGGTATACCTCGACTGGTATGCCATCCAACCCTGGAGTTTTCCCAGACTCAAAGTATTTAATTGTATCCAGAAGATCCTCCTCTGTAATTCCACCTTCACATGAGTATTTCTGTATGGCTGTTAATTTGACATTATCAATTGAAAAAAATCCCTACAATTAGCTTCAGTTAGAGGAGATGGAGGCGACTGAAACGAAAACATATGCTTAAAGTACTTTGCGTCCTCCTTTAAAATATAATTTGGTGAATCATGGGTGACTCCGTCATTTGTAACCAGTTTCAGTAAATTATTTTTGGTAGCATTTCTATGTTGAAGATTAAAAAATAATTTGGTGCATTTTTCCCCATATTCCATCCAGTTTGCTTTATTTTATTTGCTGTACCTATGTTATGTCGGAAAAAAACAGTTATAAATTCCTCTTTCCTAGTTAAAATCAAGTTATCATCCAATAGGCTTTGATTAATTTTCCAATATCCTCGCCCACGTGGAAATTCAGTAAGAGTAATGTATATGCCAATTATATGATGGTCCGACCGCATTTTGTCCCCTATCAACACTTTTGGTGCCAACGAGAATGACATAAGTAAGAAGTCAAGACGACTAGCTTGATTGAGTCTCCGCCATGTATATCTCACTAGGTCAGGATATTTAAGCCTCCGTATATCTACTAGTTCTAATGTATCCATGACATTCATGATTTCCTTAAGAGCATAAGGGTGATAGTTTGTAGTGTGATTTCCTTTACGGTCCATTGAGCTATTTAAAACAGTATTATAATCTCCCACCATAATAATAGAGTATTGTATTGCATGCAGTGTTGATCATTTATTATGTATATTGTCAAAGAAGTGTGGATCATAATTATTTGGTCAATAAAGGTTAATGAGCCACAAATGTTTATGGTCCAATAACATATTTAAAATCATCCATCTACCTTGTGGATCTGTTTGGACAATTTGCACATTCGGAACGAAATTACTGTAAAAAAAATTATAAAATAAAATAAAATAAAATAAAATAAAAGCGGATTGAAGCTGGTGTACAAACAGAAAGTAAAAGATGCAAAAACGAAACTTAAGAACGGAAAGCATAGAAATAGCACACATAGAACAGATCTACCGCTTTTTAGACTTGCTTTCAATGAGAATGACAGATCTATAACTCACATTTCTATGTGAATTTGGTTGGGTCGCCCAAAAAGTTACATATTGCAGTTTTAAATAACTCCATGTTCATGAGGAAGTTTATCTACACTGGGAGCCAAATAGAACTCCTCCCATTTACTAGAACTGAATGGAACCACTGGAAACAGTTGGATCAGATGTGGACAGTTACGGTTTGAGAGATTTCTCTGACCTCTCCTTTAGGCAGGATCTTAAAAGGGTAGTTAGGATTTGAGTGTATTTTCTGACCTCTCCTTTGGGATGGATCTTGTGTTCGTCCAGTTTGAAGGCGGTACCAATCTTCCTTCTGACCGTCGGAGGCTCCTCCCCTGGATCCAATGGATACTCCTTAGGCAGCTTCCCTGTCAACTCCTAGAGAGAGGAGAGACGGAGAGAGAGAGAAAGAGAGAGCGAGAGACAGAGAAAGAGAGGGAGAGAGAGAGAAAGAGAGAAGGAGAGAGAAAAACATTAAATTGATCATTACTCATTGATGTGTGTAAGTATGTGTGTTTGTGCATGCGTGCATGTGTCTTACCGCCTCTCTGATACAGATGTTCTTGAGTTCCTCTAGTCTTTGTTTGAGAGTCTCCTCCAGGGCCTCCTGTCTGGCCCTCAGGGCTGCCAGCATGTCTTTCTTAGCTGTCTGAGAACTGTCCGACTCCTGGGAACCTACACACACACACACACACACACACACACACACACACACACACACACACACACACACACACACACACACACACACACACACACACACACAGAGATACAGTCAGAACACACACACAGATATACAGTCAGAACACACACACAGATAACAGATACAATTAGAACTTATCACTGAACATGGACCAGAGTGTAGAATACTGTAAGAAACAAGCTTACTATAACCTTACTGTGTAGCACTCAAATACACCCCCCCCCC
Organism: Coregonus lavaretus; assembly: GCF_964263955.1. Lineage (NCBI taxonomy): Eukaryota > Metazoa > Chordata > Actinopteri > Salmoniformes > Salmonidae > Coregonus > Coregonus lavaretus. The sequence goes on along the minus strand of NC_139998.1, from coordinate 29,387,966 downwards.
CCCCCCCCAAATACAGCACTTACAACACTGGAGCCCAAACAATGCTATTGTCTGACCCAGGCCTCCAGAGAGAAAGTGAAACAAGGAAATGGTGAAGGACGGAGGAGGGGTGAAGGCACCTGCCGAGTTGAATGCGTCGATAAGGTCTAAGACTGTGTGGTGGGGAGGTTGTGTGTGTCTGAAGGGGATGGGGCAGCCGCGGACACAGTCTATGACGCACAGTCTCCGACCCTGAAGGCCCAACATCGTGACAGCCTCTCCCTCTCCCTCTCAATCAAACACACACACGCACACACACACACCCTCGCCGTCGCTGCTCAACTACACACTGACAACAACCATCCTGCAGTTCAACCAACCACAGTTTACCCCTTGATCAAACACTCCATTGTGGACAGCATCCTGGTGTAAATACTGCATTTTATAATAATGATAAACAGCCATACCAAACATTCTATGAACTACAGTATGTTAGAGCAGGGCTGGAGCAACAACCTGTGTTACTGTCCTTGTCTATCAGTGTATCAGTGTTTTGTTACTTTGCTTCTGCAAAAGCTAATGGGGATCTGAATAAACCAAACCAAACCCAGTAGCTCTCCAGGAGGAATGTTAGCCACCCCTGGTCTAGGTTTAGGGGCTAAGATGTGAAGCAGTACTGTCAGACTGCACTCTAGATAGATTAATACAGAATATCTACACTGCCGAAAACTGTAGAGAGAATGTGACGGAGACACATTAAGATAACATCACTACTCATATCAGTGACATCATTCTGTTGCGAGGCAGTGTGTCATTAGATTAACACACACACTGCTCTGTGTGTGTGTGTTCCATGTAGGAATATGTGAGTGAGTGTGTGTATTTGAGATAGTCTCCGTCAGTGGGTGTGTGTTAGAGCAGGGTTAAAAACACTGAATGTAGAGAGCGAGAGAGAGAAGGGGGTATATGGAGATAGCTGAGAGACAGCGAGACACAACGTGAGGGAGAAAGAGAGAGGCAAATACAAAGAGAAATGGGACCGAGAGATAAAGATAGATATCAAACAGGACGTTAGAGAGGACAAAGATGAAGTGTGTTGTGGAGACTACTCCTTCTAAACACAGTCATTGATTTCATAAGGTGTCAGCGGTGTCTGGAAATAGCTGACCCTGCACACACATGCACACATGTGTGTATCGACCTTTGCTCCCTCAATCAAAACTAGTTGAGTTTTTAGTACAAACATTATTTGAGCTTTCGTGTGTCATTCACACTTCCACCATGTTGGTGGAAACAGCCTTTGGAAAACATTAAGCTAACAGCATAATGGGTTTCTGTCCTGAAGTTTAAAGGTTGATTCACAGCCCTGCCCTCTCTAACTCTGTTCCCACAGACCCCTGCCCTGGCCTAGATAGGGGGGTGGAGGGGTGAGTTACCAACTACTCCTCTCACAGATCTCTCTCTAACCACATTACCTCCCTCTGCATAGAGTGGCATTGTTCCAAAGACCAGGACAAAGTTGCCCACCCTCCCTTACATCCCTCTCTTCTCCCCTTACATCCCTCTCTTCCCTCTATCCCCATGTCCTCTACCACACTAAATTTAGAGGTAGGCGCCTCCACATTATTGGGCAGAGTGAGAGTAGGGCAAGGGTACTGCTGGCCACAGACACACATGCAAACACAGCCACACGCAGAGAGACTTACCTGAGGAGAGCAGACTGCCGGAGCTGCCACTGATTATCTTGCCCTTGCTGCCCATGTTGGCCAGTTTAGATGTCTTCAGAGTTCCAGTCTCTGTCAGGTCGATGGCTATCTCACTGAGACTACGAGCCGCATGGATCTTAGACTGGACAAACATACACACACAGATGGATATATTAGATATTTACCTAATACCCTATTTCTGCTTGTTTCTACTGATATGGTTTTGCTATACCACACTCTAGAACGCCACACACATTCTAGAACCCCATACTCATTCTAGAACCTCACGGCCATTCTAAAACCTCACAGTCATTCTATGTGTTACCTTGCTCTGCTTGCGGTCCAGGTAGAACTGGTGTTGGCTGATGGCCATGGCCCAAATAGACTTAATGAGAGCAGGGCAAGCGTACCAGGTGTGGACAGCTATACCACTGTGGCCAAACGTCCTTCTGGTCACCGACGCCCTACAGTAGAGACGGACACAAGGCCTCCTTATACACACTGAATACACACACAACACACACAGTAAATGAAAGAACACGCACACAGGTACACACGCACCCCAATGACCTATAGCATGACCAGATGCAAGGCATCCTTGAACACACTTATTCTAGAAAGAGAAAGTATGTCTAGTGTGATGTTTATCATACCACACGTTGCCTCTCATGACATGATTTACTCTACACTGTTTAGACAGAAAGACATCTGTATCTACAGACCTGCTCACACTAACTACTGCCTCCTATAAAACAGCTCTCTCTCTTCTCTGCCCCTCTCTCTCTCTCCTTTTCTCTCTTCTTTCTCTATCCATCTGTATAGATGTTAAATAAACAAAAGAGAGATGACTTCCTCCTCTAGACAGCAGAGTTCAGTGTGTGTGTGTGTGACTATCAGCAGTTCTATCTGTGCAGGCTCCATTTAAGATCCCCTGAATCTCACTCTAACACCAATATAAACTGAAGCGGATATGCCTCTCTCCCTGTCTGTCTGTGTGTGTGCACAAGCTACTTTGTTCAATCACATGCACCACTGTGTATCTCTTGGTGTCTCTACTACTCTTGAATATATCGTCACCACTAACAACAACAACACCTCTCCAACCCATGACCATCTCTGCTCTGTGTTTGTTAAGTCTGTTAACCTTTACACAAAGCAGCTATCAGCATTAACAATGGGGGACAATAAAGACATTATACATCTCATCTATCCAAGCCTCCCTCATATATTCTACACACTATTTTCACAACGCCAGCAGAAATGGAGTGTCATCAACACAACTAACTAACATTAGCTATGTGTCATATATATTATCGGGGCAGATAGAAAAGGGCATTCTCTACTACACTTTACTACTTCTGTGATCCAAAACTGTTTACAGTGCTGAAACACATGCACGCGCACGCACGAATGCAAGCACACACACACACACACACACAGAGAGTTGTGATATAGATTTACCTCCTGGGGTCGTGAACTTCCACTGAGAACTTCTTCTCTCTGAAGTAGAGGTTCTCCAGCTGACGCCATTGGAACACCTGAGGACACACACACACACACACACACACACACACACACACACACACACACACACATTTTAGAACTGAGAAATGCTCACACACACTTCAAACTGAGATACACACAGACATACACACACAAACCTCAGAACTAAGAAACACACATCACAGGAGGTTGGTGGCTCCTTAATTGGGGAGAATGGGCTCGTGGTAATGGCTGGAGCGGAATCAGTGGAATGTTATAAAATACATCAAACACATGGTTTCCATGTGTTTGGTGCCATTCCATTCTAGTCCGTTCCGGCCATTATTATGAGCCGTTCTCCCCTCAGCAGCCTCCTGTGACACACATACACTTCAAGCTTGAGAACGCAGAAACACACATTCCCGCTTGATATGGTTTCCCTGTACTTACTGAGAGTTAAGATTGGTTTTGCAACACCCCAAAAAACAGAAAGAAGAGGAGAGGAGAGAGGGAGGAGAGGAAAGAGGGAGGACCTGAGGTAAGGGTCTCTGATCAGATCCAGACCCAGCGGTCTCGTCCAGAACTCTTCCCCCGGCTGAATGACCTCACCCCCGAGAGAGAGAGGGAGGAGGCTTTCTCTCCTCCGCTCGCCTTCTTTCTCTTCCCTTCTTTTCCGTTCTCTTTACGAACCATCAGCTCCTTTTTAAATAAAGCCAAGCCCCACTGGGCGAGAATGTCTCTTCAATGTGTGTGTGTGTTTGTGTGTATGTGTGTGTGTAAAATCCTCAAAGGCGCAGGGGAACAGAAAGTTCTGAGTGGACGGGTGTTCACCATCTGTAGGCAAGTGAGCGAGTGCATGTGTGTGGGAGAGTGAATGTGTGTGTGAAGTAAAGTTTCCTCCTCTCCTGTAGCCAGGCGAAGACCCTCCCCCCCTCCCCCTGACCCCTCCTCTCTCCCTTGGGGAGTACGCTTCCTGCTCTGGGCTCTGTTGCTGGGAGGGAGGGTGTGGGGGAAGGAGGGAGTGAGGGGAGAGGGTGGGGGCTCACTGTGGCCCAACCAAATGGAGAACTTTTGCTTTGTTAAGTCAGCCAGCCCCCCACTTCAGACACACACACACACACAACACACACACACAACACAACACAACACACACAACATAACACACACACACACACACACACACACACACACAGGCTCACGAGGTCTGAGTCTGTTTCTCGTTACAGAGAAAGAGAGCAGTCGCAGCAGTTACTGTTACACTGGAGACACGACTAGCAGCTGGGACACACACACACACACACCAACACAAATATAGACACACACACACACACCAACACAAATATAGACACACACACACACACACACCAACAATGGTGGTGGTAGAAATTTGAAGGCAGAGAGATTGTTTAAGAAACGGTAAAAACACATGAACTCTGTACTAACATTAGAAAACAAAGTTAACTGGCAGGATGAGGGAGGACAGGAGAGAGTGGAGAGGAGGGAGGAAGAGAGGAGAGAGGGAAGAGAAGATGAGGGGGCACAGCCCAGGAATTTTAACAGCCTGGAAAAACAATGTAGAGAGAGGAATAAGAGGAGAGGAGAAGAGGGGGATAAGAGGAGAGGAGAAGAGGGGGATAAGAGGAGAGGAGAAGAGGGGGAGAAGAGGAGAGGAGAAGAGGGGGATAAGAGGAGGGGAGAAGAGGGGGATAAGAGGAGAGGAGAAGAGGGGGATAAGAGGAGGGGAGAAGAGGGGGATAAGAGGAGAGGAGAAGAGGGGGATAAGAGGAGGGGAGAAGAGGGGGATAAGAGGAGAGGAGAAGAGGGGGATAAGAGGAGAGGAGAAGAGGGGGATAAGAGGAGGGGAGAAGAGGGGGATAAGATGGAGCATATAAACACAGCATTTGGACTAAGTGTGTGTATGTGTGTGTGAGAGTGTGCATGCATGTGTGAGAATCAGTGCAGTTATGATCACGCTCGGCGTACTGTACACTCAATGGAGTATGAAGACTTAATGTAGCATGGTGCTAAAAATAGGAGACAGATAGGGAGAGTGTGGGTGTATGTTTGATTACAGATAGGGAGAGTGTGTGTAACAGCTTTCCATCACGAGAGTGTTTGACACACACACGCTTCCTCAAAACTAGGTTGTACGGTGGGCCCCATCTTGTCAGCTCAACACTGTGGCACTAGCGTCATATGTATGAGACCGCAATACATCCCAGTACAACTAGTGTGATCAGGCTTGTTGCTGGGCAGGGACAAAAGCCTGCACACCATGTGTGTTTCGAAGACTAGGGTTGGCCATCCAATGGCTCAAACCATCGCTTTCATCTTCCCTCAGATCAGGCTTTAGTAATCACAGTCAATGAGCTATAGAACATTACTGCAAACCACAGTCACATTTTACAGGAAGGGTAGCCTACTTCAAAATGTACATGTACAGCACAATATAATGAGGAATTAAACCAGTTTCAATATTCAAGCAGCTCTGTCCAAACTAACAACTGACAGGAGTTATATAAGTAGTGTGTATTTAGTAACAGCTTTAGAGAAACTGAGACTAATCTGAACAATATCAGCTACAGACATGGTGACACTCTCTTTCTACACAGCACTGAGAATGGCAAAGAGTGTGTCCACTGTTAGGCCAGTGTGTGTGTTCGTGTGTGAGAAAGCTTGAAGTGGATACCCATGGTATTGTATAAAGAATAGAATGGTGCATAACTGCTCAGTAATGTTGGAGTGAAGCCCAGGTCTATTCTAGTACAGGGCAGAGGGGAGCTGTACCTGTAGACACTAGGAGGGGTCTAGAGGGGTTCACCCCCTTCCCTGTTTCTCTCCCTGTTTCTAAGTCCCTCCCTCAGAAAGGTGGAGGGCGGTTAGTTTGGGGGGCGTTAAATGTTTCCAGACTGTTCTCTAGTCACTATGGAGACCGGCCTACTGCTTCCTGTTGTTTTGTTTTGGTCTTAGTTTTTTGAATGTGTATGTTGGAGGGTGTGAGGTTAGGAGGGGTGTTTACAAACCAAAGCGCACTCCTCACTCATTACTCATCACTGTTTCATACCTTCATATACCTGTCTGATCCGGCAACACACTAGCTGGCAGAGATTAAGGCTCAATATCTGTCAAGAAAATCTCAATCCAATTCAGTTCCTCAGTCAAAAGGACACTCCTCTCACTACTGGAGCTTCACACAGTTACTAAACCATCAGCAGCTGCCTCAGTCACTCACAAACCCTAATCTCTGAATAAGTGACTCAGAACTCACTAACAAGGCATTTTTACTGGCTGTGGTTGAGCTGTAACTCCCTACCGATGTGTGTGTGTGTGTGTGTGTGTGTGTGTGTGTGTGTGTGTGTGTGTGTGTGTGTGTGTGTGTGTGTGTGTGTGTGTGTGTGTGCGTGGTACGGGAAGTGGGGAAAGGGGTAAAGTATTTAAACAACCCCAAATAAACAGTCAGAAAGCCTCAGAGTGGTGGTCTAGTCACTACAGGATGTCCCCTAGTAAAACACACACACAACTTATTCCTGATGTGAAACTGAAAACAAAAACAGCCTAATCTAAACACTGACAACCTAGTTTGACATAATGATAGTGGCTTTGTCTGCTAACCAGTAATGCACAGCCTCTATACACAGCTTTTCACTGGGTCTCAACCTTCATTGAAATTTACACCAGAGTTATTAAAGACATTAATAGCCATCTTTAAAGTGCCATCCCTCTCTCTATGTTTTCAGAGCGCTCCATGTGTAGATAACATTAGTGTGGTGATGAGAAGCCAGAACATGAAGTCCTGAACCTCCCTTCATTCTACCTCCCCTCTGAACACAATCACTCTATTGTAGTACAGACCACTTTCAACCGGGCACGGCCCACTGCCTTTTATTGTGTGTGTGTGTGTGTGTGTGTGTGTGTTTATACAGTACCAGTCAAAAGTTTGGACACACCTACTCATTCAAGGGTTTTTCTTTATTTTTACTATTTTCTACATTATAGAATAATAGTGAAGACATCAAAACTATGAAATATGGAACCATGTAGTAACCAAAAAAGTGTTAAACAAATCAAAATATATTTTTGATTTTAGATTCTTCAAAGTAGCCACTCTTGGCATTCTCTCAACCAGCTTCACCTGGAATGCTTTTCCAACAGTCTTGAAGGAGTTCCCACATATGCTGAGCACTTGTTGGCTGATTTTTCCTTCACTCTGTGGTCCGACTCATCCCAAACCATCTCAATTGGGTTGAGGTCGGGGGATTGTGGAGGCCAGGTCATCTGATGCAGCACTCCATCACTCTCCTTCTTGGTCAAATAGCCCTTACACAGCCTGGAGGTGTGTTGGGTCATTCTCCTGTTGAAATCAAATAATAGTCCCACTAAGCCCAAACCAGATGGGATGGCGTATCGCTGCAGAATGCTGTGGTAGCCATGCTGGTAAGTGTGCATTGAATTCTAAATAAATCACAGACAGTGTCCCCAGCAAAGCACCCTCACACCATAACACCTCCTCCTTCATGCTTTACAGTGGGAATTACACATGCAGAGATAATCCGTTCACCCACACCGCGTCTCACAAAGACACGGCGGTTGTAACCAAAAATCTCCAATTTGGATTCATCATACAAAAGGACAAATTTCCACCGGTCTAATGTCCATTGCTTGTGTTTGTTGGACCAAGCAGGTCTCTTCTTCTTATTGGTGTCCTTTAGTAGTGGTTTCTTTGCAGCAATTCGATCATGAAGGCCTGATTCACACAGTCCCCTCTGAACAGTTGATGTTGAGATGTGTCTGTGACTTGAACTCTGTGAAGCATTTATTTGGGCTGCAATTTCTGAGGCTGGTAAGTCTAATCAACTTATCCTCTGCAGCAGAGGTAACTCTGGGTCTTCCATTCCTGTGGCGGTCCTCATGAGAGCCAGTTTCATCATAGCGCTTGATGTTTTTTGTGACTGCACTTGAAGAAACTTTCAAAGTTCTTGAAGTTTTCTGTATTGTCTGACCTTCATGTCTCAAAGTAATGATGGACTGTCGTTTCTCTTTGCTTATCTGAGCTGTTCTTGCCATAATATAGACTTGGGCTTTTACCAAATAGGGCTATCTACCTTGTCACAACACAACTGATTGGCTCAAACGCATTAAGGAAAGAAATTCCACAAATTAACTTTTAAGAAGGCACACCTGTTAATTGAAATGGATTCCAGGTGACTACCTCATGAAGCTGGTTGAGAGAATGTCAAGAGTGTACAAAGCTGTCATCAAGGCAAAGGGTGGCTACTTTGAAGAATCTCAAATATAAAATATATGTTGATTTGTTTAACACTTTTTTGGTTACTACATGATTCCATATGTGTTATTTCATAGTTTTGATGTCTTCACTATTATTCTACAATGTAAAAAATAGTAAAAATAAAGAAAAACCGTTGAATGAGTAGGTGTGTCCAAACTTTTGACTGGTAGTGTATATCTACAAAAGGTGAGATATGAGTTGAAAACATCCTGCCAATAATGAAAGATCCAAGAGGGCCCTTCCCAGCAAACCGAGAACATTCACAGAACATTAGCTAAGATTTCCATTAAGTTCTAGATTTAGTCTAACATTAGGATGATAACATCCCAAAAACATTTGTAAAAGTTGTTTTTTATGTTTATGTTGTAAATGAAATATCCTTAGAATGTTCTCCTAACATTCACTCAAATGTTGTGCAACAACATCTGTAACAACCACCACAGAACATTCCCCAAAAATGTCTCATTAGGTTTCCAGGTAATGTAATAACACAATGTACCAGTAATGTTTTCCCAGCAAACCAAAATTGGTTCTGTGAAAGTTCTCATAACACAAAAACTGTCCAGTCGTGCTGGTGATTATACAATGTTTGTATAAACATTTGCCTGATGTTGCCAGAACGTTCGCAGAACACATTTTGTCTGTTCTTTAAAGGTTCCCAGAATGTTTTATTAGGTTGTGGGAACAGTCTGGTGGGAACATTGTGGGGACATCACAAAATATATGTTCCCAAAACACAAGAAACTGTCAAGTTGTGTGGATGATTATACAATGTTTATTTTAGGATGCAAAAAACATTAACCTGATGTTTTTCATGTTCTTTCAAAGTTTCTAAAACATTTATTTAGGTTGTGGGAACATTGTGGGGATATGACAGGAGATTCCCAAAACACAAAATATGTTTAGTTGTGATGACATTCATGCAATGTTTAAGTTAAGTTGCACAGGACATTCCCTTAATGTTGTAAGAATGTTGACAGAACAACTGGTCTAAGTTCTTTAAAGGTTCCCAGAACATTTCATTAAGTTATGGGAGTTGTCTGGGATGTCGCTCTGGATAAGAGCGTCTGCTAAATGACGTAAATGTAAATGTTGCAAGAATATTTTTGTGATATTCACGAAGGTTGCACAGAACATTCCCACAATGTTGCACAATGTTCCACAATTTCCAGTCAGTTTTTATGACGTTCATAGCATATTTGTTTTAGGTTCAACATAATATTTAATTGATGTTCATGTAATATACATTTTACCTAGTCTTAGAGGTCCTCAGAAAATTTCAATAACACTACTTCTTACCGCACTACTTCTTATCACACTGCTCGCTTATCCCAGAAGTCAGCCGCACCAATGTGTCAGAGGAAACACCATTCGACTGATGACTGTTTTCAGCTTGCAGGTGCCCGGCCCTGCCACAAGGAGCTGCTAGAGCATGATGAGCCAAGGACAGCCCCCTGGCCAAACCCTCCCCTACCCCGGATGGCAAATTGTGCGCCGTCCTATGGGGCTCCTGGTCACGGCCGGCTGTGATGCAGTGCTTTTGAACGCTGCACCACTCAGGAGCTCTTCAATAACATTTCTGACTGGATTTATAAATCTGGACGAAATAAAAACACCCTCTCTTTTAGTATATTTGAGCCTCAATTTGACCGTTTCTTTTCTCCAAAAGAAACATGGTTAAAGAGTATGTGGGATTGAATCTGCAATCTTCAGATCTGCAACCAGATCATTAACCCTCTGTGCCACCAGGGGATAGCTGTGGCCTTGCAGGGTTTTTTCAGTCTAATATGGTCAATCAGGACAGAACACAATTTCTGAGTAATTCAAATGTTTCCATCCTTCATATGATGTGCACTTGTAACACTGTATTTCATGATTTTGCTCTTTGCTATTGCATTTTTTTTTTTACCATTTAATTTAAGACAATCCCAGTAAGGTACTTCATTGTTACCCAGAAATGCTTTGATATTGAGAAAAAAATGCATTGCACCTTTAAATCAATAAAAGATTATTGCATTGAACCTGAATTTGTTTTTGTATATTTATTATGTATCATCATTTTTCAGAATGGGCATTGCATGAATTTGTATGTGTTTTCAATGAAATTGAGGAAAGGTCAAATTGTTTTCTTGTTCAGTTTGAAGGTTCTGAGCCTGTATTTAAGAAGCATATGAATACACAAGAATGCAAGTTATTTTAAGGAAGCTCTATCCAACTTTCAACACAGGTGATGAAGAAAGAAAATCATAAAATACTGTGTTACAAGTACACAGCATATAAAGAGGATGGGAACTAGCTGTGCCCGACTAAAAAATCTTGGTCGACCTAGAGACGTCTGTCCTTTCGACTAATCGATTGGTCAAAAAAATATATGTAACGTGTATTTTTCCCTATATAGCTTGTCTGATGCTTTAAGCACACTGTGATTAAATAATTAAGAAAAACAAATGACTCGAGGGAGCCAGAGATCAAGATAGCCTAACCAGAAGAAAAAAAACTTTCCTCCCACTGCTGCTGGCCTTCGCAGATTGTGCTGTTACGCTCCTGCTGTTACGCTCCTAATAGGCTACACCAGGGGTCAGCAACCTTTTCCATTTGGAGTGCCAACTTATCTTACCATTTCTACCGATCTGCGTGCCAGTTATGATTTTTATATGCACATTTTCGTGGAATAGTTTCATTTAATTTATAATCTCTAAATCATTATCATGTGGTTAATCAAAATTCTAAAAGTAACTTCTATTGCCATTGCCAACTATGTAAAAAATTGCCTACATAAAGCCAACAAATAAAAACATTGCAACCTGCAGGTTGAAAATATCCTGATAAAAATAAATATCCTATAAATCACATTGTCTATACATGGCCTGTCTGCAAGGAACTGGAAACATTATATCAACTATTAACTTAGGTCTGGCTTGAAGCTTGCTCTAGCAAACTTGCAACATTGTATAAAATATTCTGGGCCCTCAGAGTTTCCTGCTCCAGTAAACTCTGGACACATAGCTGTAGGCTATTTGCGAAAGGGATTAGAAGTAATCAGGTAGGCCTATTTTATGACATTTCCACCGGATCAGAGCATTAAATTATTTCCCCCCCTTTCACACTGAGTGGTTATCAAAAGAGAGCTGTAAAGATTTTTCAAATAGGCTACGTTGAGGAACTATTGGCATTCTCAATGGATGTAAAAACAGACTTCGTTTCCTTGCTGTTTGAGGTGAAGAAAAAATTACTCTGAGAAGTTCCACAGTGGTGTTGAGTTAAGACAATCAGAAATACTATCAGATCCCCAAATGTGCACATTTATAGGCCTACATTTGCGCGCAGGCCAGGTAGCCTAGGCCTACTTCAATGTGTAATTAGGTGTGTGTCCTTACTCAACATTGACAGGAGCGCTACAAACAAACTCCTAAATGGAATGAAATAAACCAAAACGATGATCTGTCTGCCAAGCTGAAGAGTGCAGGTTCAATCCCACATGTTGTTTAACCATGTTTCTTTTGAAAAACAGTGAAATTGAGGCTCAAATATAATCTACTAAAAGAGGGGATGTCTTTATTTCATCCAGATTTATAAATCCAGTCAAAAATGCATAATTTAGACTAACCGTAAAAATTCAGCACTGTGTAAAAATGGACTGTTCAACATAAAAAAACACACCTGATTTCATTCCTACTTTGAGACGCTTTATATGGTCCCCCCTTGATCTGAAAACCAAAAGTGATCCTAGATCAGCACTCAAGAGTCTTGCATACCTTCTAAATATGGGCCCAGAAGTACACAGCATATAAAGAGGATGGGGAAGTGATGGTGAAAAAGCCAGTTACCAGTATTTCCCTGGGTTAGTTATGTCTAAGAATGCTAAAACGGAAGCATGGTATTCCTTATTGACTATACTGCCATGGTTATATACTGAAAAAATTAGATGTGAGAGCGCTTCCCCAGTGGTGCAGAAGATAAAAGATCTGGCTTGGGAACCGAATGTTGCAGGTTCAAACCCCACGTGCATATTGTCAACATATAAAGTATAATTAAATGCTGTTCAAATGTCCTATGAATGCAACTGTCAAAGTTAATGCAGGAGATCTTAATTACACATATTTTTTACACTGTTAAATGCATCTCCATTTCTTCACCTCACAGACCCTTTTAAGCGCAAGTGTTTCCGCACTAGGGCTGACCCCATTTAGTCGTCTGGTCATTGTTTTTAGTCAAGCAGTCGCAAATATATATATTTTTTATGGCACACAAGACACCTGTCTGATTCGCGCCTGTCTCAGTGGACTAATCAATTGCGGATGCCACTGGGATGGCACGGTCCAAGAAGTAGGGGAGTGTGGCTAAAATGCACAAGCTACACTTTCTCCAAAATGCGCTCTCTCCCGACATTTCGTGCTCATTTATCATTGTGTGAATTGTTTGCCCTTGTTAGTGTCTATCAATTCCCTTTACATATCACCAGTAGTACATTTACCGTTAATTCCCATAATTACAATGCTTGTTTGGTTATGGTAATTTCTGTTAATGCATTCAATATATTATTATTACAGTCATTTACCGTTCTCATTGTTGGAGTGGACACGTTGTTTGCAGAGCTCACAACCTATGCTACACTTGTGAGAAACAAGTTTGGGTTTATTTAATTCCATTTACGAGTTTAGTCAATTTTTTCATTGTCTTTTATTTGGAGCGTTCCAGTTAATGTTGAGTAAGGACACGCACCTGATTACGCATATAGAAGTAGACCTAGGCTACCTGACCTGCACACAAATGTCGGCCTATAAATGTTCCCATTTGGGGATGTCTGATGGTGTTTCTGATTGTCTTAACTCCACCACTAATGAGCTATGGAGCCTCAAAGTAATTTTTTCTTCACCTCAAACAGCATGTAAACAAAGTCTGTTTTTAGAATCCATTGAGAATGACAATAGTTCCTCAATGTATTTGAAAAATATTTACAGCTCCCTCCCTTTTGATAATCAATCGGCATGAAAGGGAAAAATGCAAGGCTCTGATCCAGTGGAAACTTCATAAAATACCTGATTACTTCTTATCCCTTGCACAAATATCCTACAGCTGTGTCTGTCCTGAGCACACTAGCGTGGAAACTCTGAGGGCCCAGAATATTTTATACAATGTTGCAAGGTTGCTAGCGCTAGCTTCGGGCCTGACCCAGTTGATAGTTGATACAATGTTTCAAGTTCGTTGAAGACAGGCCATTTGTAGACAATGTGATTCATAGGATATTTATTTTTATCAGGATCATTTCTACCTGCAAGCTGCAATGTTTTAATTTGTTGGCTTTATGTAGGCTATTTTTACATAGTTGGCAATGGTAATAGAAGTTACTTTTAGATTTGTATCATTTTGATTTTGATTTAGATATAATTTTGATTAACCACATGACAATGATTTTGAGATACATGAAAATGTTCCACGAAAATGTGCATAGGAAAATCATAACTGGCATGCAGATCGCTAGAAATGGTAAGATAAATTGGCACCCAAATTGAAAAGGTTGTCGACCCCTGGTATAGTCTATTACCGTCAACTTCAGGAGCGTAACGGTAGAATCTACGAAGGCCAGCAGCAGTGGGAGGAGGCGGGTCAGGAACAGTTTTTTTTCTCCTTCTGGTTAGGCTATCTTGATCTCTGGCTCCCTCTTAAGTCATTTGTGTGTCTTAATTATTTAATCAAATAGTGTGCTTAAAGCATCAGACAAGCTCAGTAGCCTACATAAAGTTGATTTTATGTGTCTATTTATGGAAAATTATATACACTACCGTTCAAAAGTTTGGGGTCACTTAGAAATTGTCCATTAAAATAACATCAAATTGATCAGAAATACAGTGTATGTCATGCCCTGACTCTGGGGACTCGTATTTGTTGAGTCAGGGTGTGTATTTTCTGTGTGTATGTTCTATGTTGTATTTTCTAGGTTTAGATCTAGATCGTCTAGATCTATGTTGGCCGGTGTGGTTCCCAATCAGAGGCAGCTGTCGCTCGTTGTCTCTGATTGGGGACCATACTTAGGTAGCCTATTGGCACTAGTGGGTTGTGGGATCTTGTTCCGTGTAGGTATGTTTTGTGTTCTACCTTGGACTTCACGTTTCATTTGTTTATTGTTTTGTCGGTTGTTTATTCATTAAAATAAACATGTACGCATATCCCGCTGCGCCTTGGTCCGTCCCGTCGATGAACGATCGTGACAGTGTAGACATTGTTAATGTTGTAAATGGCTATTGTAGCTGGAAACGGCTGATTTTTTATGGAATATCTACATAGGCGTACAGAGGCCCATTATCAGCAATCACCAGTCCTGTGTTCCAATGGCACGTTGTGTTTGCTAATCCAGGTTGATCATTTTAAAAGGCTAATTGAACATTACAAAACACTTTTGCAATTATGTTAGCACAGCTGAAAACTGTTGTGCTGATTAAAGAAGCAATACAACTGGCCTTCTTGAGACTAGTTGAGTATCTGGAGCATCAGCAATTGTGGGTTCGATTGCAGGCTCAAAATGGCCAGAAACAAATAACTTTATTCTGAAACTCGATAAATGAAGGCTATTCTATGCGAGAAATTGCCAAGAAACTGAAGATCTCGTACAACGCTGTGTACCACTCCCTTCACAGAACAGCGCAAACTGGCTCTAACCAGAATAAAAAGAGGAATGGGAGGCCCCGGTGCACAACTGAGCAAGAGGACAAATACATTAGAGTGTCTAGTTTGAGAAACAGGCGCCTCACAGGTCCTCAACTGGCAGCTTCATTAAATAGTACCCGCAAAACACCAGTCTCAATGTCAACAGTGAAGAGGCGACTCCAGGATGTTGACCTTCTAAGCAGAGTTGCAAAGAAAAAGCCATATCTCAGACTGCCCATCTTAATCTAAATTTTTTATTGGCCAGTCTGAGATATGGCTTTTTCTTTGCAACTCTGTCTAGAAGGTCAGCATCCCGGAGTCGCCTCTTCACTGTTGACGTTGAGACTGGTGTTTTGCGGACTTATTTGGAAATTGTAGAACATTGTGGGAATGTTCTATGTAACCTATGTGAATGTCACAAGAATATTCTTGCAACATCCCAGACAACTTCCATAGCTTAACTAAATGTTCTGGGAACCTTTCATTGACTTAGATCAGGTGTTCTGTCAACATTCTTCCAGCATTATAGGAATGTCCTGTGCAACATAACTTAAACATTGCATGAATGTCATCACTAATGAGCATATTTTGTGTTTTAGGAACCTCTCTCTTTTGAAATATACCCACACTGTTCCCACAACCTAATTATATGGTCTGGGAACCTATAAAGAACTCGGAAAGGCTGTTCTGTAAACATTCTTGCAACATCAAATTAATGTTTTGTGCATCCTGATACAACATTATCCGAATGTCAGCACAACTGGACAGTTTTAGTGTTTTGGGAACCTATCTCTTGTCATATCCCCACAATGTTTCACAACATAAATAAACATTGTGGGAACCCTTATAGAACAAAAGAAAAGTGTTATGGGAACGTTCTTGTATCATCAGGTGAATGTTTTTCGCACCCTAAAAGAAACATTGTAGAATCATCCGCACAACTGGACAGTTTCTCTGTGTTGCCAACATATCCTTTATGATGTCCCCACAATGTTCCCACCAGACTGTTCCCACAACCTAATGAAACATTCTGGGAACCTTTAAAGATTAAATGTGCTCTAGGAATGTTCTTGCAACATCAGGCGAATGTTTTATACAATGATTATGATGATTATGAATCTATAATCATCAGCATGACCAGACAGTTTTTGTGTTATGAGAACACATGTGGCGACCTAACGAATGTTCTGGGAATTTTTACAGAACCAATATGTGGTTGGAAGCTAACGCCAACCACCAACTCATTCCTGTGATCTAAAATAGGAGACTAGGCCAGCATTCCCATCTTTTCTCCATGGTGATGTAACATCTAGGAAACCTCAGGAGATGAGACTAGTATGGGATAGAGCAGGAAGCTGGGGGGAATGGGGCACAGTGGTGAGACATTTAGACTGGAATGCACGCACACACATACACGCAAACACACACACACACACACACACACACACACACACACACACACACACACACACACACACACATTGGAACAGGACGGGCAAACAGGAAAGCTGAGACAGACAGGAAGCCTTTGTCAGTGCTGAGGGGTCAGAGTTCACAGACGGCGTGTGTGTGTGTGTGTGTGTGTGTGTGTCCGTTGATCCAGCGAGGAGATGTTGGACATTACTAGGGTCAAAGTTGAAAGGCTTTAATAGACTACCAGGTGACCGTTGGAATGACAGGATGTTCCATCTTTATAAAACGTCAGACACACAATGGAGGGAGAGAGAAAGAGAGAGACATAATTAAATTCTGTGTCTTACCTTCCTGGGTTTGACCTTGTCTTGGTAGTCATACTGGAAGATTCCTTTATAACTCAGTCCCAGCCACCACGGAATTCCCTGCTTATCCTGACACACACAGAGAGAAGATACACACATCAGAGGTTGTGTGCGTATTTCATAGCCCCCCAAGAAACTCACCCACCCACTCAGCCCCCAACCCCAAGAGAGAGAGTATGTGAGTAAGTGATAAAGTTGTACCTTAACAGTGTAGTAATGTACTCCATATGTAGGCAGGGACTCAACGATGCTCATATAACTGTTAGAGACAAAGAGACAGAGACACACAGAGAGAGACATTAGTCAGTCAGAGAGCTCACAGTGTTCAACTTCACAGCACACACTGAAGCGAGAGAGAGAGCACTATAAACACACACACACACACACACACATGGATACACTCAGCATGTGAGAGAGATGTCTGAACACACACACACAGCTCAAGAGAGAGAGCATGCAGAAAGAGAATATGAGACACACACACAGACACACACCCTCCCCCTCTCCAGTCTTACTTGACTATGGCCTGCCCTCTGGACTGTCCATTGAGCTTCTTGTAGTGTTCTATCACCCGGTCCTCACTGGAACAGAAAACATACACAAAATATAACTTCATCATATCAAACAGGCAGCCAGGTCGAGCAACCAGGCAGTAGAGTTTGGTGGCCCTGGTCTATTGGACCAATAAGACAGGCTGGGACTCACCAGTAGGCCAGAGATGGGTGTTCCTTCAGGGCCTGAGTTGGCAAAGCTGGAAGCTTCTTCAGGTCTGACCTTGTCACGTCATTACTGCAACACACACAGAAACACACACGTCATTACTGTGAACACACACTGAACTCAAACTGCCAAGACGTGTTGGAGACAGATTGGCATTAGTGATATAAGCCCCTACAAAGGTGTCTCCAATAATGTGATGTTTGTCTACCTCAATGATGTATTGACTTTAATCCAAGGATATTTCCTCATGATTAATCTATGGGTTTGGCCAGAGTTAGTAACTGACAAGGTAGGGGGGGGGGGGGGGGGGACTAATGCTGCCCTGTTGTGTTTTAGGGGAACTGATGAGACAGTCACACAGCTGGCTGGGCGTTGTCTAGGGAACAGCTGTGGAGACAGAAAGAGAGAGAGAGACAGAGCAGAGACAGAGAGCGAGAGAGAGAGAGGGAAAGAGAGAGATGAAGAAGAACCCAGACTCCATGTCTTAAACCCCTCTGTAATCCCCTAACCCTCCCAGCTCCCTGAGACTGAGACTGGGGGAAAGCCCTGGAAACATGGAAGCCAACACTCCCGACCCAAAAAAACAAAAACTTTTGTATTTATTATATATATATATATATATATATATATATATATATATATATATATATATATATATCTTTCAACTCAGTCGGGGTCTCAACTTACTGTTGATAGTTAGAATAGAAGGTGCAATTTCGAAATTTGGTTGTGCATCAGCAGTTTTTCTCTTTATTATCTTTTTCTCTTTATTATGTCAGTCACTGACAGTCACCCAATTAGCTACTGTATGTCAGCTAACTATTTTTTGATTGGTAAGTTAGTCTAGCCAGCTATCTAAACTTGTAGTAATCATGACCGAACACCGACCAGGCACGCAGGGCACGTGCTCAGGGGCCCTGACCTCCAGGGGACCCCCATTGATTTTGTAAGTCACTCCCACTCAGATATCATTAACATGGCATAGGTCATGGCAAAATGTGTCGAATGGCAGGAAAGTTGCTTTAATACGGCAAATATGTCTCTCCACCCTCCCAAGGCAAAATGGGTAGAATTGCTGGAAATTAGCTATAAAATTGCAAAATGTTCTCTCCGCCCCATGGCAAACTGTGTAGGATTGCAGAAAACTTGCTTTAAAACTGCAAAAAAAAAAATCTACGCCCCATGGCAAAATGTGTAGAATTGATGGAAATGTACTTTAAAACGTACATTGTTCTCTCCGCCGTCTAGAGGGAGGTCACACATTTTTTTTGCCTGCGAGGTGGGGGTGCCCACCATCCAAATCCCACCTAGGGCCCCCAAAAGTCTAGCAAACAATGCTACCGTAATATTTAGTGTAATATGTCCATAAATGCTATTTATTCACCAAATAAGAAGGTGTGTAAACATCCTTTATCCTCCACTACATCTCTGGCCTTTTTGGCATGATTTGGTGAATCATGACCTCCTTTTCTGTGTGTGTGTCACATTCCAGAGCTCAGTGGAACGCCATGTTTATTTATGCTCTCTGTGAAGAAGAGGAAATGGGGTCAAAGGTGAACGCTGTTCAACCCTGTCTTCACCGCTCACACACTGATGAATAATTTGTATCCTGTACCTCTCTAAGATACAGAACAACGATATAAGATACTGTATGTGTTTCCCTTTAACTGTAAAGGCCTTGCAATCCATCTGTATTTAAAGAAAGATAGTAATGCAAAAAACACCTATATAAACAACCAAAGTTATACAGTGGGGAAAAAAAGTATTTAGTCAGCCACCAATTGTGCAAGTTCTCCCACTTAAAAAGATGAGAGAGGCCTGTAATTTTCATCATAGGTACACGTCAACTATGACAGACAAAATGAGAAAAGAAATTCCAGAAAATCACATTGTAGGATTTTTTATGAATTTATTTGCAAATTATGGTGGAAAATAAGTATTTGGTCACTCCCTCCAAAGATTTTCTATGGGGTTGAGATCTGGAGACTGGCTAGGCCACTCCAGGACCTTGAAATGCTTCTTATGAAGCCACTCCTTCGTTGCCCGGGCGGTGTGTTTGGGATCATTGTCATGCTGAAAGACCCAGCCACGTTTCATCTTCAATGCCCTTGCTGATGGAAGGGGGTTTTCACTCAAAATCTCACGATACATGGCCCCATTCATTCTTTCCTTTACACGGATCAGTCGTCCTGGTCCCTTTGCAGAAAAACAGCCCCAAAGCATGATGTTTCCACCCCCATGCTTCACAGTAGGTATGGTGTTCTTTGGATGCAACTCAGCATTCTTTGTACTCCAAACACGACGAGTTGAGTTTTTACCAAAAAGTTCTATTTTGGTTTCATCTGGCCATATGACATTCTCCCAATCCTCTTCTGGATCATCCAAATGCACTCTAGCAAACTTCAGACGGGCCTGGACATGTACTGGCTTAAGCAGGGGGACACAGCAGGATTTGAGTCCCTGGCGGCGTAGTGTGTTACTGATGGTAGGCTTTGTTGCTTTGGTCCCAGCTCTCTGCAGGTCATTCACTAGGTCCCCCCGTGTGGTTCTGGGATTTTTGCTAACCGTTCTTGTGATCATTTTGACCCCACGGGGTGAGATCTTGCGTGGAGCCCCAGATCGAGGGAGATTATCAGTGGTGTTGTATGTCTTCCATTTCCTAATAATTTCTCCCACAGTTGATTTCTTCAAACCAAGCTGCTTACCTATTGCAGATTCAGTCTTCCCAGCCTGGTGCAGGTCTACAATTTTGTTTCTGGTGTCCTTTGACAGCTCTTTGGTCTTGGCCATAGTGGAGTTTGGAGTGTGACTGTTTGAGGTTGTGGACAGGTGTATTTTATACTGATAACAAGTTCAAACAGGTGCCATTACTACAGGTAACGAGGGGAGGACAGAGGAGCCTCTTAAAGAAGAAGTTACAGGTCTGTGAGAGCCAGAAATCTTGCTTGTTTGTAGGTGACCAAATACTTATTTTCCACCATAATTTGCAAATAAATTCATTAAAAATCCTACAATGTGATTTTCTGGATTTTTTTTCCTCAATTTGTCTATCATAGTTGACGTGTACCTATGATGAAAATTACAGGCATCTCTCATCTTTTTAAGTGGGAGAACTTGCACAATTGGTGGCTGACTAAATACTTTTTTTCCCCACTGTACATTGTAATATATTTGCAAACATGTCATTTTGTAAACACACATTTTCACTATGATGCTTCTAACTAACCTTCACTTTCCAAACCGATACAGTGGCCGACAAATCATCCATCTCCCAAAAAGTGTAAACCAATAGAGAGCAAACTGTTTTAGGGGGCAGAAGGCTCATCATGTGAGCTGCCCTCCCTGCCTTCATCTCACCCTGTTACACTGCTCTGGTCTTAATTGGCTAGCAGTCATGCACTGTGGAGCCCTGTCACACGCACACACACACACACATACACACACACAGCCATGCACTACAATAAACTACCCCCCACTGACCCTCTCTAAAGACAGACTCTTCAGCGCTGGATGGAGAGAGTGAATCAGGGGACTGGGGTTGAGAGGCAGACAGGCAGACAAGTGCAGGTCTTTTGAGAGGAGAGGGAGGGAGGCGATTTGCTTTGCTGCTCTGAAGTGCTCAGAGTGCCCAGGACAGACCCCCTACACAGGGTGTAATTGTTCCCCTGTCACACACACACACACATGCACACACACACAGACACACATTTTACATTTTAGTCAACACACACACACACACACACACAAACCTATCCCACCCTCCCCTCACCCAAAAACCAAACAAACACGTGGGCCACATCCCATCTACTCCCCACTGAGACAGGGACTATAGGCCGGAGGCTCCTGGATACTAGTTGTTATAGTGTACATTATACACATACCACTTACTTTAGTACAGATATATAATAACTGTTCTTACCTGATGAAGTCACCTTTAGCCTCCTGGAAAGAGAAAAGAGAGAGAGAGGTGGTTAGCACCAGGGTTGGACTCAATTCAGAATTTTGGAATTGACTCCCATTCAACTCATGAATTGAAATTGGAAGTAGAATGTAATTCAGTGCAATTCAAAGAATTTCCACTCAGTAATAGAACATGGGAGTTTCATTGAATCTTACAGGTCACACTTCCAGATACCAAAGAATATACCACTTTTCTCTGGAAACAATGTTAATATACTATTTTAACCTTAGTGCTTTGAATAGGCAATTATATTTCCACCAACCATTTCATTTGTTTAGCTTCTTTTTGAAGGCCTCAGGGTCAACTTGAGGGTTAAACTAATGGATTCTGTGAAATGTAGTATTTTCCCCATATTGAACAAAATGTACAGTAGAATATTCGCATACAGGTTTTGTTTTCCTTGATCATTCATTTTAAAAGTCTGTTCTAGAAATCTATTGTTTCAACAATATTTTCTATGCAGGTATATAACAACATGTTTGATGTTTTATGTAGAAGATGTATATTTGTATAGACTATACCTAATATAGAATAGAAGAGGCATTTTAATGTAATTTAATTTCACAGAATGTAATTATATTTCCTTGAATTGCAATTCTGTATCCTGTTTACTACTTCAATTCAAATTTAAGAATTTAATTGGTATTTATGAGGCATTCTCAATTCAATTATGAATTGAGCCCAACCCTGTTTGATACATACACTCAGGGGTGCAACTTTGGCTTTAGAAGTGGGGGGGACATTATTATTATTATATATTTTTTATCCAGTCGGATAAACACTCCAAACAGCTTACTCAACCGCTTGGAGGCGTCCACATGGTCCTAAAGCACACCGTTGCCTGATTTTGTATAACATTCCAATTATAAAACTGGGGGGGACAAAAATGCAATTTCAGAATGTGGGGCTGTCCCCAGTGAAAGTTGCGCCCCTGCATACACTACTATGGAGGGGAGAAAGCTGGCTTTTGCGGGTCAGGTAGTGAGTGTGTACGTGCGTCTGCGTCTGTGTGGGTGGGTGTGTGGGTGGGTGAGTGTACAGTGAGGTCTCCTGTGGTGAAATCAGAGAGAAATGTAATCCATCTGGAGCAAAACCTCTAAAGGCCAAGAGATACGTACCTGATGCATCTGCACCTGCAGACACACACACGCACGCGGACACACACACACACACACACACACACAAACGCACACACACTCACACGCCACAGTCTGTGAGTGTGTGTAAGCTGGTGTTTCAGGGTACTGAGGTAATGGGCTGACCTAGACTGAGGGGGAACCCTACACACTCCCTGGCCAATATACACACTCACTCCCTGGAACTAGGGATGGGAGCCCATTCAATCAATGTCTGATTTTTCAAATGATAAACATGATAAACATGACATACCAATGGCAACAGTCAGAGGAGTTGGCTAGAGCAGACACAGATCCAGGCAAACAACACTTATAATGTAAAGCAGGATTAAAGGAAAGACAGCTCACTATTTCAGTAGAAGGGAAGGGTCAAGTGAGTAATGTGGTCTGTGTCTGGAACACCCACATAAGTTGGAGTCAGAGTAGTTACATGTAGAGGGATGTAAGTCATTGGTCAAAGCTAGTGTAACTCTGACTTACCTGTAGGATATAGGAGGCCAGCTCAAATACCACCTCACTGTCCACCTCAATGAGCTCCTTAGAGAAATAGAGAGAGAGAGAGAGGAAGATGGAGAGAGAGAGAGAGAGAGAGAGAGAGAGAGAGAGAGAGAGAGAGAGAGAGAGAGAGAGAGAGAGAGAGAGAGAGAGAGAGAGAGAGAGAGAGAGAGAGAGAGAGAGAGAATGAACGCATTAGATAAAGGGTATTCCTTGACTCTGTACTCACAGTGCTAATAAAACTAATCCATGGGAGCTGTGAGGGCCACATTTCATACATCACATTTATCCTGTACCTACAATACAACAATGAAAAACACATTCATACAGAATACACACGTTTCTATCACATTTTCCCCAGGACTCTCATTTCTCCATTGCTTTATTGTTGTATCTATCCCTCGCTTCCTCCCTCTCTCCCTCCCTGATTTCTTGTCCTCTCTTCATGGGGGGTTGTGTTCTCTGCTTCAGCTCAGAGATTACAGTGTGATGGGATTAACAGGGGAAGAGAGAATGAGGGAATGCACTGGAGACTCTCTTTCATCCTACAGTATCTCTGTCTTTCTCTTTGTCTCTCCATCCTGTTTACTTAGATGAGCAATGCTGGGACTGGGCCTACTCACACACATAGAAGGGGGTCTGAGGGAAGTGTATGTGGGTGTTAAGGGGTGACTAGTGACTAAAAGGGTCAGGTATGTAAGGAATGTCCTGTTTACGATCCCTGGCAGTTAATTGGTTAAGAGATCAGACAGCAGAGTGAAACACAACACTGAGTGCACTACCACACAGCATGGGCTCTCACCACGGGGCTGTGGCCTAGCAGTGTGTGTGTGTGTATGTGTGTGTCTGTATGTGTGTGTGGTCCAGTGTAAAACACGCACGCCATCAACGCAGACAGGAGATGACTGCATTAAAACAACTCTAACATCTTAAACTTATCCACGTGTTTAACATTGACACAGAGAGTTGGTAATATGTTAATTCATGTCAAGTAAAAAGGAGACTTCACAGACAACCCTCTCTTCACTAGAGTCTGTTGGCCAGTCAGAGTGTGCCAGTCTCCCTTTATAAACAGCCTAGTCTTAGGTGTGATCTACTGGCTACGTGTTAGCATACGCTAAGCTATCAGTGCTGGGGATGTATTAGGAAAAGCTCTGGGTGTTGCTGGGGTGTTAGCATCTCTATTGGTGGAGGCATTTTGTTAGCAGGGGCTGGTTAACACTTTTGGTGCTGGAGATAGCATAAGCTTAGCTAATGCTATATCTGTTCAAGCATCACACTGATGACTCAACAACCCACATATGCCCCCTTGTGGTGCAGTAACGACATGACTGGGAAAATAAATACACTACTAATCAATAAAAAACATGTATGCAAACTCAACTACAGGTAGTGATTAACTTACCTTGTATATGCAGGACTTAGCATTGAGGAAGAAGAGTTCAATAGTAGCATTGTCCTTCAGGTAGGAAATACTCTCTATGTAAAACCTAGAACACAGTCAATAAAACACATTATTATAGACCATCAGGAATGACATACTCTCTAATAACTGTGATGAACAGAAAAATTAATTACATTTCAGTATTATAGACCACGACACAATGAGTTGAAATGTTATGTAGCCTGGAACCAGACTGAAGTCAAAAGAAGCTCATTCAATCTACAGTAGTTCCAAGCTTCTATCTGTGGCAGAACTACAGTGAACAGAGTGTCCACTAGGGGTCATCAGACATTAGGCTTCCACACAGTTCCTATACCGTTCTCTGTCTGATACATGGCAACCATCCAACACACACACACACACGCATGCCATGCACACACAACAAACACACACACACACAAACACAACACACACACCACACTGAGAAACACACACATCAAATACACCAACAGTGCAAAAGTGGACATGATGCATTTCACACAATGGTGAGCTGGCTGGCTGGATGGCTAGCTGCATCATCATCAGTGTGCAGGCAGGGAAACACAATAACCTACATGTACTTATGCATCAGTAGTGAGATGGGTGCTGCTGTAACATTATAATGTAGTCTATATACAGTACCAGTTAAAAGTTTGAACACACCTACTCATTCCAGGGTGTTTCTTTATTTTTACTATTTTCTACATTGTAGGATAATAGTGAAGACATCAAAACTATGAAAAAAACACATATGGAATCATGTAGTAACCAAAAAAGTGTTACACAAATCAAAATATATTTTATCTTTTAGGATCTTCAAATAGCCACCCTTTGCCTTGATGACAGCTTTGCACACTCTTGGCATTCTCTCAACCAGCTTCACCTGGAATGCTTTTCCAACAGTCTTGAAGGAGTTCCCACATATGCTGAGCACTTGTTGGCTGCATTTCCTTCACTCTGCCGTCCGACTCATCCCAAACCAATTTTTTTGAACGGGGCATGCTTATTTAAGATGGAGAGGAAAGCACTTTTAAAGAACATCCAGGCATCCTCTACTGACGGAATGAGGTCAATATCCATCCAGGATACCCGGGCCAGGTCAATTAGAAAGGCCTGCTCGCTAAAGTGTTTTATGGAGCGTTTGATAGTGATGAGGGGTGGTCGTTTGACCGCGGACCCATTACGGATGCAGGCAATGAGGCAGTGATCGCTGAGATTGTATGTATTAGGTGTATTTGGAGGGTAAATTAGTTAGGATGATATCTATGAGGGTGCCCATGTTTACGGATTTAGGGTTGTACCTGGTAGGTTCCTTGATAATTTGTGTGAGATTGAGGGCATCTAGTTTAGATTGTAGGATGGCCGGGGTGTTAAGCATATCCCAGTTTAGGTCACCAAGCAGTACGAACTCTGAGGATAGATGGGGGGCAATCAATTCACATATGGTGTCCAGGGCACAGCTGGGGGCTGAGGGGGGTCTGTAGCAAGCGGCAACAGTGATAGACTTATTTCTGGAGAGGTGGATTTTTAGAAGTAGAAGCTCAAACTGTTTGGGCAAAGACCTAGTATGAGTCCCAGCATTGCTCATCTAAGTAAACAGGATGGAGAGAAAAAGAGAAAGACAGAGATACTGTAGAATGATAAAGCTCTGCAGGCTATCTCTACAGTAGATTGCAACTCCGCCCCCTTTGGCAGTTCTATCTAGATGGAAAATGTTGTAGTTGGGGATGGAAATTTCAGAGTTCTTGGTGGTCTTCCTAAGCCAGGATTCAGACACTGCTAGAACATCAGGGTTGGCGGAGTGTGCTAACGCAGTGAGTAACTCAAACTTAGGGAGGAGGCTTCTGATATTAATATGCAAAAAAACAAGGCTTTTACGGTTACAGAAGTCAATAAATGATAGCGCCTGGGGAGTAGGAGTGATACTGGGGGCTACAGGGCCTGGGTTAACCTCTACATCACCAGAGGAACAGAGCAGGAGTAGAATAAGGATACGGCTAAAGGCTTTAAAAACTGGTATTCTAGTGCGTTGGGTACAGAGAATAAAAGGGGCAGATTTCCGGGCGTTGTAGAATAGATTCAGGGCATTATGTGCAGACAAGGATATGGAAGGATATGAGTACAGTGGAGGTACACCTAAGCATTGGGTAACTATGAAAGAGATAGCATCACTGGAGGTACCGATTGAGCCGGTCTCCGCGTGTATGGGGGGTGGGACAAAGGAGCTCTCTGAGGCTGGATGAGCGGGACTGGGGGCTCTACAGTGAAATTGTATAATAAGAACTAACCGGAACAGCAATAGGCAAGACATATTGACATGGGAGAGAGGCATAAAGCAATCACAGGTGTTATTCGAGAGAGCTAAGACAACAACTGGTAATGGCAACGAAAGTTTGAGCTGAGGCTAAACAGATAAACAGGACAGATAAACAGGATGGGGGTACCGTGTAAAGGAACAGTCCAGCAGGCATCAGCTGTGCAGTGAACAGCAATAGGTGAGACCGGGAGCAGTTCGAATGGCTGCTACAGCACAGGCGAGCAGGAAGCACGGCTGTTGATTGCGTGTGCTAGCGGGCCGGGGCTAGCAGATGGATCTTCGTGGTCGTCGCAACGGGAAGCCTGTTGAAACCACATCAGATGATTACGTCGGCAGACCAGTCGTGATGGATTGGCGGGGCTCCGTGTCAACACTAGGAGGTTGACAGAGAGGTAGATAGCCGGGAGATAGGCCTGGCTCGAGTCTAGCTCAAGGCTAACTAGTGCTTGCTTCGGGTGCGGTGGTGATTAGCCAACAACATCCATTCTGTTCAGGCTAGCTAGTTGTGATGATCTGGTGTTAAGGTCCAGTGATTCAGTGATTCCGGCAGAAAATCCGATATGTTCTTGGTCGATAGCGCGCTGTGCAGACAGTGCAGACTGGCCGATAATAGTCCAGGCTAGAGCTGGCTGGTAGGTAGTGCAGGCCACGGACAATGGTAAAAACCGCTAACGGTGGCTAATAGCAAGTAGCTAGTTAGCTAGTTAGCTGGCTAGCTGGCTAGTTTCAACAGGAAGTTCTGGATAAAAAAGGTAAAATAAATAATATAATCCGTTCCACATTGGGTGAGGCGGGTTGCAGGAAAGTATATTTAGTTGAAGGATGAAAAGTGTGATTGAGAAATATATACGAAAGAGACAAAAAACAAAAAACAGGCTATTTACACGGACACACTACAGAGTACACGACCGCACTGCTACGCCATCTTGGATTCAGACGAGCTTATCACATTCTATGCTCGCTTTGAGGCTGACAATACAGAGCCATACAGGAAGACTCTCACTGCTGCCGCTTTCAAGGAGCGGGACTCTAACCCGGACGCTTATAAGAAATCCCGCTATGCCCTCCGACGAACCATCAAACAGGCAAAGAGTCAATACAGGACTAAGATTGAATCGTACTACACTGGCTCTGACGCTCGTCGGATGTGGCAGGTCTTGAAAACTATTACAGACTACAAAGGGAAGCACAGCCGCGAGCTGCCCAGTGACACAATACTTCCAGACGAGCTAAACCACTTCTATGCTCGCTTCGAGGCAAGCAACACTGAAGCATGCATGAGAGCACCAGCTGTTCCGGATGACTATGTGATCACGCTCTCCGTAGCCGATGTGAGTAAGACTTTTAAGCAGGTCAACATTCACAAGGCCGCAGGGCCAGACGGATTACCAGGACGTGTACTCCGAGCATGTGCTGACCAACTGGCAAGTGTCTTCACTGACATTTTCAACATGTCCCTGACTGAGTCTGTAATACCAACATGTTTCAAGCAGACCACCATAGTCCCCGTGCCCAAGGACTCTAAGATAACCTGCCTAAATGACTACCGACCCGTAGCACTGACGTCTGTAGCCATGAAGTGCTTTGAAAGGCTGGTCATGGCTCACATCAACAGCATTATCCCAGAAACCCTAGACCCACTCCAATTTGCACACCGCCCCAACAGATCCACAGATGATGCAATCTCTATTGCACTCCACACTGCCCTTTCCCACCTGGACAAGAGGAACACCTACGTGAGAATGCTATTCATTGACTACAGCTCAGCATTCAACAACATAGTGCCCTCAAAGCTCATCACTAAGCTAAGGATTCTGGGACTAAACACCTCCCTCTGCAACTGGATCCTGGACTTCTTGACAGGCCGCCCCCAAGTGGTAAGGGTAGGTAACAACACATCTGCCACACTGATCCTCAACACGGGGGCCCCTCAGGGGTGCGTGCTCAGTCCCCTCCTGTACTCCCTGTTCACCCATGACTGCATGGCCAGGCACGACTCCAACACCATCATTAAGTTTGCCGACGACACAACAGTGGTAGGCCTGATCACCGACAACGATGAGACAGCCTATAGGGAGGAGGTCAGAGACCTGGCCGTGTGGTGCCAGGACAACAACCTCTCCCTCAACGTGACCAAGACAAAGGAGATGATTGTGGATTACAGGAAAAAAAAGAGGACTGAGCATGCCCCCATTCTCATCGACGGGGCTGTAGTGGAACAGGTTGAGAGCTTCAAGTTCCTTGGTCTCCACATCACCAACGAACTATCATGGTCCAAACACACCAAGACAGTCGTGAAGAGGGCACGACAAAGCCTATTCCCCCTCAGGAGACTGAAAAGATTTGGCATGGGTCCTCAGATCCTCAAAAAATTCTACAGCTGCATCATCGAGAGCATCCTGACTGGTTGCATCACCGCCTGGTATGGCAACTGCTTGGCCTACGACCGCAAGGCACTACAGAGGGTAGTGCATACGGCCCAGTACATTACTGGGGCCAAGCTTCCTGCCATCCAGGACCTCTATACCAGGCGGTGTCAGAGGAAAGCCCTCAAAATTGTCAAAGACTCCAGCCACCCTAGTCATAGACTGTTCTCTCTGCTACCGCACGGCAAGCGGTACCGGAGTGCCAAGTCTAGGTCCAAAAGACTTCTCAACAGCTTCTACCCCCAAGCCATAAGACTCCTGAACAGCTAATCATGGCTACCCGGACTATTTGCACTGCCCCCCCACCCCGTCCTTTTACGCTACTGCTACTCTGTTAATTATTTATGCATAGTCACTTTAACTCTGCCCACATGTACATATTACTTCAACTACCTCAACTAGCTGGTGCCCCCGCACATTGACTCTGCACCGATACCCCCCATGTATATAGCCTCCCTACAATTATTTTATTTTACTTCTGCTCTTTTTTTCTCAACACTTTTTTTGTTGTTGTTTTATTTTTACTTTTTTGTTAAATAAATGCATTGTTAAATAAATGCATTGTTGGTTAAGGGCTGTAAGTAAGCATTTCACTGTAATGTCTGCACCTGTTGTATTCGGCGCATGTGGCCAATACAATTTGATTTGATTTGATTTGACCCGGTGCTTTCACTCTCCGAGACTGACGTGAGGAAAACTCACAAAAGAGTGAACACTCAAAAAAACACCAGCCCAGATGGTATCCCAGGTCTCGTCCTCAGAGTGTGTGCTGACCAGCTGGCGAGCGTCTTCTCTGACATCTTCAACCTGTCCCTGTTCCAGGCTGTAGTCTCCACCTGCTTCAAGGAGACCACCATCGTCACAGTGCCCAAGAAAAACAAGGTGATATGCTGAAATTACTATTGCCCCGTCGCACTCACCCCTCTGCCTCGGTCATCATGAAGTGCTTCGAGAGGCTGGTCATGGCCCACATCAAGGCCAGAATGGGCCCACAAAAATGTGCCTACCGCTCCAACAGATCCACGGAAGATAAAATGTCCATCGGTACTCACACGCCGTAACACATCTGGGCAAGAGGTTCACCTATGTGAGAATGCTGTTCATTGACTACAGTTC
This sequence comes from Coregonus lavaretus, assembly GCF_964263955.1. NCBI lineage: Eukaryota > Metazoa > Chordata > Actinopteri > Salmoniformes > Salmonidae > Coregonus > Coregonus lavaretus. The sequence continues at coordinate 29,357,495 of NC_139998.1, read as the reverse complement.
AGCATTCAACACTATTGTTCCCTCCAAGCTTGACACCAAGCTCAGAGTCCTGGGTCTGGACACCACACCCTGCAACTGGACCCTGGACTTCCTGACGGGCAGACCACAGGCTGTGAGGATTGGCAACAATATCTCCTCCACAGGGGTGTGTCCTCAGCCCTCTGCTGAACTCCCTGTTCACCCACGACTGAGTGGCTTTCCACAACACCAAGTCCATCATCAAATTTGCTGACGACCCTACGGTTGTAGGCCTGATAACCAACAACGACAATTCAGCCTATAGGCAGGAGGTAAGTGAACTGGCATTGTGGTGCCAGGACAGCAACCTCTCCCTCAACGTCTGCAAAACAAAGGAGTTGATTGTTGACTTCAGGAAGCAGAGGAGGGAACATGCCCCGATCCACATCAACGGGACTGCAGTAGAGAAAGCCAGCTGTTTTAAGTTGTCTTGTCAAGAGGGCGCAACAGCGTCTCTACTTCCTAAGGAGGCTGAAGAAATTTGGCATTCCACCCTGGGTCCTCTCCAAATACTACCGCTGCACCACCGAGAGCATCCTGACTGGTTGCATCATGACCTTGTACGGGAATTGCTCCGTCCATGACCTTAAGGCCCTCCAGCGGGTGGTGAAGACGGCCCAGTACATCACTGGGACCGTGCTCCCACCAATCCAAGAGGAAGGCCCGCAGCAAGGACCCCACAAACCCCAGCCACGAGCTGTTCACTCTCAGTATCCGAGCATGAGTTGTGATACCAACAGACTCAGAGACAGTTTCTATGTACAAGCCATCAGACTGCTGAACACTTGAACTGGACTAACCACCTGAACTGACTCTCCGCACCTTAGCAGACATGCACTCACTCACACACACACCTACATATACAGTGGGGAGAACAAGTATTTGATACACTGCCGATTTTGTAGGTTTTCCTACTTACAAAGCATGTAGAGGTCTGTAATTTTTATCATAGGTACACTTCAACTGTTTGAGACAGAATCTAAAACAAAAATCCAGAAAATCACATTGTATGATTTTAAAGTAATTAATTTGCATTTTATTGCATGACATAAGTATTTGATACATCAGAAAAGCAGAACTTAAAATTTGGTACAGAAACCTTTGTTTGCAATTACAGAGATCATACGTTTCCTGTAGGTCTTGACCAGGTTTGCACACACTGCAGCAGGGATTTTGGCCCACTCCTCCATACAGACCTTCTCCAGATCCTTCAGGTTTCGGGGCTGTCGCTGGGCAATACGAACTTTCAGCTCCCTCCAAAGATTTTCTATTGGGTTCAGGTCTGGAGACTGACTAGGCCACTTCAGGACCTTGAGATGCTTCTTACGGAGCCACTCCTTAGTTGCCCTGGCTGTGTGTTTCGGGTCGTTGTCATGCTGGAAGACCCAGCCACGACCCATCTTCAATGCTCTTACTGAGGGAAGGAGGTTGTTGGCCAAGATCTCGCGATATATGGCCCCATCCATCCTCCCCTCAATACGGTGCAGTCGTCCTGTCCCCTTTGCAGAAAAGCATCCCCAAAGAATGATGTTTCCACCTCCATGCTTCACAGTTGGGATGGTGTTCTTGGGGTTGTACTCATCCTTCTTCTTCCTCCAAACACGGCGAGTGGAGTTTAGACCAAAAAGCTCTAATTTTGTCTCATCAGACCACATGACCTTCTCCCATTCCTCCTCTGGATCATCCAGATGGTCATTGGCAAACTTCAGATGGGCCTGGACATGCGCTGGCTTGAGCAGGGGGACCTTGCATGCGCTGCAGGATTTTAATCCATGACGGCATAGTGTGTTAATAATGGTTTTCTTTGAGACTGTGGTCCCAGCTCTCTTCAGGTCATTGACGAGGTCCTGCCTGGTGATGCCCCACGAGGTGAGATCTTGCATGGAGCCCCAGACCGAGGGTGATTGACCGTCATCTTGAACTTCTTCCATTTTCTAATAATTGCGCCAACAGTTGTTGCCTTCTCACCAAGCTGCTTGCCTGTTGTCCTGTAGCCCATCCCAGCCTTATGCAGGTCTACAATTTTATCCCTGATGTCCTTACACAGCCCTCTGGTCTTGGCCATTGTGGAGAGGTTGGAGTCTGTTTGATTGAGTGTGTGGACAGGTGTCTTTTATACAGGTATCGAGTTCAAACAGGTGCAGTTAATACAGGTAATGAGTGGAGAAAAGGAGGGCTTCTTAAAGAAAAACTAACAGGTCTGTGAGAGCCGGAATTCTTACTGGTTGGTAGGTGATCAAATACTTATGTCATGCAATAAAATGCAAATTAATTACTTAAAAATCATACAATGTGATTTTCTGGATTTTTGTTTTAGATTCCGTCTCTCACAGTTGAAATGTACCTATGATAAAAATTACAGACCGCTACATGCTTTGTAAGTAGGAAAACCTGCAAAATCGGCAGTGTATCAAATACTTGTTCTCCCCACTGTATATACAGTACCAGTCAAAAGTTTGGACACACCTACTCATTCAAGGGTTTTTCTTTATTTATTTATTTTTTACAATTTTCTACATTGTAGAATAATAGTAAAGACATCAAAACTATGAAATAACACATATGGAATCATGTTGTAACCAAAAAAGTGTTAAACAAATGAAAATATATTTTACATTTGAGATTCTTCAAAGTAGCCACCCTTTGCCTTGATGACAGCTTTTCACACTCTTAGCATTCTCTCAAACAGCTTCATGAGAAACATATGCTGAGCACTTGATGGCTACTTTTCCATCACTCTGCGGTCCAACTCATCCCAAACCATCTCAATTGGGTTGAGATCGGGTGATTGTGGAGGCCAGGTCATCTGATGCAGCACTCCATCACTCTCCTTGGTCAAATAGCCCTTACACAGCCTGGAGGTGTGTTTTGGGTCATTGTCCTGTTGACAAACAAATTATAGTCCCACTAAGCGCAAACCAGATGGGATGGCATATCGCTGTAGAATGCTGTGGTAGCCATGCTGGTTAAGTGTGCCTTGAATTCTAAATAAATCACTGACGGTGGGAACCACACATGCAGAGATCATCCGTTCACCTACTCTGTGTCTCACAAAGACACGGCGGTTGGAACCAAAAATCTCAAATTTGGACTCATCAGACCAAAGGACAGATTTCCACCAGTCTAATGTCCATTGCTCGTGTTTCTTGGCCCAAGCAAGTCTCTTCTTATTATTGGTGTTCTTTAATAGTGGTTTCTTTGCAGCAATTTGACCATGAAGGCCTGATTCACGCAGTCCCCTCTGAACAGTTGATGTTGAGATGTGTCTGTTACTTGAACTCTGTGAAGCACTTATTTGGGCTGCAATTTCTGAGGCTGGTAACTCTAATGAACTTATCCTCTGCAGCAGAGGTATCTCTGGGTCTTCCTTTCATGTGGTGGTCCTCATGAGAGCCAGTTTCATCATAGCGCTTGATGATTTTTGAAACTGCACTTGAAGAAACTTTCAAAGTTCTTGACATTTTCCAGATTAACTGACCTTCATGTCTTAAAGTAATGATGGACTGTCGTTTCTCTTTGCTTATTTGAGCTGTTCTTGCCATAATATGGACAAATAGGGCTATCTTCTGTATACCACCCCTACCTTGTCACAACACAACTGATTGGCTCAAACGCATTAAGAAGGAAATAAATTCCACAAATTAACTTTTAACAACGCACACCTGTTAATTGAAATGCATTCCAGGTGACTACCTCATGAAGCTGGTTGAGAGAATGCTAAGAGTGTGCAAAGCTGTCATCAAGGCAAAGGGTGGCTATTTGATGAATCTCAAATATAAAATATATTTTGATTTGTTGAACACTTTTTTGGTTACTACTAGGGATGCATGATGTATCGGTAAGCATATCGGAATCGGCCGATATTAGCTAAAAATGCCAACAAATGTGTAAAACCGATGTCAACGCTGACGTGCATACCTGTATAACATAGGTAGATGACGTAATGACGCCACGGAAAATACAGCGCTACACGTGCAACACAGCATTCCTAACCTAGCCCACAATGTCTGTTGTGTGGATCTATTTAGAAGTTTCAAAGGAAGATAACAGAAAGGCCATATGCAACATTTGTGCTGCTATTATTTCCAGAGGAGGGGAGAAAGTGAAATCTTTCAATACCACAAACCTAATTACTCACTTGAAAGTGCATCACCCCCAGACGTTCAGCGACTACTTAGAACAAAAGCAGAAAAAAACTAAGTGCTCACTTCCAACAACTAAACAAGTTCAAGTCAAGCAGTCATTTGAAAGAGTAAGAAAAATTCAGAGAGACAACTCAAAGGCTAAATCCATTAACGCCAAGATAATGGCATTCATTGCCCTTGACAATCAATCTGTCACGAGTGTCAGAGTAATGCGGTGGATCGAAGTCAGGCGCAGGACACAGAACTCTATGAAACGTACTTTACTGAAATAAGTAAAGACAACAAAACAGAATACCTCCACACAGGGAGGAACTAACCCGCTCACCAACGACACACAAAACGAAAAACAAACATGCACAAAACACATTGGGAGCCACTGGGTTAAATAGGGAAGGAGTAATCACATAATGGGCAACAGGTGTGTAACAATAGACAACAGGTGCAACATAGAAACATAGAACATAGATCGGCAGCAGCTAGTATTCCGGTGACGACGAACGCCGAAGCCTGCCCGAGCAAGGAGGAGGGGCAGCCTCGGCAGCATCCGTGACACAACCGTTCTCTGTCGTGGATGATGTTGGCTTTCACTGACTGGTCGAGCACCTCTAGCCCCGGTACACACTACCAAGTTGTTACAGGAGTGGGTCGCAGTTCTGGAGCGACCCACTAGGTGTCATCCTTCGACAACCATAGGCTCACTCACAGTCGGGACTAATTATCTGCCTATTGGTGTCACCTGTGACTATCTTATTCACCTGTGTATTTATGCCCTCACTTTCCTGTGTTCCCTTGCTCAGTTTTCTCTGCTAGTTCCTTGATGTCAAGCAGTACGTATCAGTGTCGGATCACGTGACGGAGTTACAGGTACTCGAGAAGTGTTCTCCCTGTGTCATTGTGTTTTTCCGGTCAGAGTTAGTATTTCGTATTGTTTGTTGTCTGCCTGTTTTTTGGAGACCTACAGTGGCTTGCGAAAGTATTCACCCCCCTTGGCATTTTTCCTATTTTGTTGCCTTACAACCTGGAATTCAAATGGATTTTTTGGGTGTTTGTAGCATTTGTATGTGGGCCCCGTGTAGCTCAGTTGGTAGAGCATGGCGCTTGCAACGCCAGGGTTGTGGGTTCGTTTCCCACGGGGGGCCAGTATGAAAAAAGTATGAAAATGTATGCATTCACTAACTGTAAGTGAGCGTCTGCTAAATGACGTAAATGTAAATTTGATTTACACAACATGCCTACCATTTTGAAGATGCAAAATATTTGTTTGTGTTAAACAAACAAGAAATAAGACAAAAATACAGAACTTGAGCATGCATACAGTGGGGAAAAAAGTATTTAGTCAGCCACCAATTGTGCAAGTTCTCCCACTAAAAAAAGATGAGAGAGGCCTGTAATTTTCATCATAGGTACACGTCAACTATGACAGACAAAATGAGGAAAAAAAATCCAGAAAATCACATTGTAGGATTTTTAATGAATTTATTTGCAAATTATGGTGGAAAATAAGTATTTGGTCAATAACAAAAGTTTCTCAATACTTTGTTATATACCCTTTGTTGGCAATGACACAGGTCAAATGTTTTCTGTAAGTCTTCACAAGGTTTTCACACACTGTTGCTGGTATTTTGGCCCATTCCTCCATGCAGATCTCCTCTAGAGCAGTGATGTTTTGGGGCTGTCGCTGGGCAACACAGACTTTCAACTCCCTCCAAAGATTTTCTATGGGGTTGAGATCTGGAGACTGGCTAGGCCACTCCAGGACCTTGAAATGCTTCTTACGAAGCCACTCCTTCATTGCCCGGGCGGTGTGTTTGGGATCATTGTCATGCTGAAAGACCCAGCCACGTTTCATCTTCAATGCCCTTGCTGATGGAAGGAGGTTTTCACTCAAAATCTCACGATACATGGCCCCATTCATTCTTTCCTTTACACGGATCAGTCATCCTGGTCCCTTTGCAGAAAAACAGCCCCAAAGCATGATGTTTCCACCCCCATGCTTCACAGTAGGTATGGTGTTCTTTGGATGCAACTCAGCATTCTTTGTCCTCCAAACACGACGAGTTGAGTTTTTACCAAAAAGTTATATTTTGGTTTCATCTGACCATATGACATTCTCCCAATCCTCTTCTGGATCATCCAAATGCACTCTAGCAAACTTCAGACGGGCCTGGACATGTACTGGCTTAAGCAGGGGGGACATGTCTGGCACTGCAGGATTTGAGTCCCTGGCGGCGTAGTGTGTTACTGATGGTAGGCTTTGTTACTTTGGTCCCAGCTCTCTGCAGGTCATTCACTAGGTCCCCCCGTGTGGTTCTGGGATTTTTGCTCACCGTTCTTGTGATCATTTTGACCCCACGTGGTGAGATCTTGCGTGGAGCCCCAGATCGAGGGAGATTATCAGTGGTCTTGTATGTCTTCCATTTCCTAATAATTGCTCCCACAGTTGATTTCTTCAAACCAAGCTGCTTACCTATTGCAGATTCAGTCTTCCCAGCCTGGTGCAGGTCTACAATTTTGTTTCTGGTGTCCTTTGACAGCTCTTTGGTCTTGGCCATAGTGGAGTTTGGAGTGTGACTGTTTGAGGTTGTGGACAGGTGTCTTTTATACTGATAACAAGTTCAAACAGGTGCCATTAATACAGGTAACGAGTGGAGGACAGAGGAGCCTCTTAAAGAAGAAGTTACAGGTCTGTGAGAGCCAGAAATCTTGCTTGTCTGTAGGTGACCAAATACTTATTTTCCACCATAATTTGCAAATAAATTCATTAAAAATCCTACAATGTGATTTTCTGGATTTTTTTTCCTCAATTTGTCTGTCATAGTTGACGTGTACCTATGATGAAAATTACAGGCCTCTCATCTTTTTAAGTGGGAGAACTTGCACAATTGGTGGCTGACTAAATACTTATTTTCCCCCACTGTAAATATTCCCCCACCCAAAGTCAATCCTTTGTAGAGACACCCTTTGCACCAATTACAGCTGCAACTCTCTCTCTTGGGGTATGTCTCTATAAGCTTGGCACATCTAGCCACTGGGATTTTTGCCCATTCTTCAAGGCAAAACTTCACCAGCTCCTTTAAGTTGGATGGGTTCCGCTGGTGTACAGCAATCTTTAAGTCATACCACAGATTCTCAATTGGATTGAGGTCTGGGCTTTGTCTAGGCCATTCCAAGACATTTAAATGTTTCCCCTTAAAAAACTTGAGTGTTGCTTTAGCAGTATGCTTAGGGTCATTGTCCTGCTGGAAGGTGAACACTCCGTCCCAGTCTCAAATCTCTGGAAGACTGAAACAGGTTTCCCTCAAGAATTTCCCTGTATTTAGCGGCATCCATCATTCCTTCAATTCTGACCAGTTTCCCAGTCCCTGCCGATGAAAAACATCCCCACAGCATGATGCTGCCACCACCATGCTTCACTGTGGGGATGGTGTTCTCGGGGTGATGAGAGGTGTTGGGTTTGCGCCAAACGTAGCGTTTTCCTTGATGGCCAAAAAGCTCAATTTTAGTCTCATCTGACCAGAGTAACTTCTTCCATATGTTTGGGGAGTCTCCCACATGCCTTTTGGTGAACACCAAACGTGTTTGCTTATTTTTTTCTTTAAGCAATGGCTTTTGTCTGGCCACTCTTCCGTAAAGCTCAGCTCTGTGGAGTGTACATCTTAAAGTGGTCATATGGACAGATACTCCAATCTCCCCGGTGGAGCTTTGCAGCTCCTTCAGGGTTATCTTTGGTCTCTTTGTTGCCTCTCTGATTAATGCCCTCCTTGCTTGGTCCGTAAGTGTTGGTGGGTGGCCCTCTCTTGGCAGGTTTGTTGTGGTGCCATATTCTTTCCATTTTTTAAATAATGGATTTAATGGTTCTCTGTGGGATGTTCAAAGTTTCTGATATTTTTTAAAAACCCAACCCTGATCTGTACTTCTCCACAACTTTGTCCCTGACCTGTTTGGAGAGCTCCTTGGTCTTCATGGTGCTGCTTGCTTGGGGGTGCCCCTTGCTTAGTGGTGTTGCAGACTCTGGGACATTTCAGAACAGGTGTATATATACTGAGATCATGTGACAGATCATGTGACACCTAGATTGCACACAGGTGGACTTTATTTAACTAATTATGTGACTTCTGAAGGTAATTGGTTGCACCAGATCTTATTTAGGGGCTTCATAGCAAAGGGGGTGAATACATATGCACGCACCACTTTTCCGTTATTTATGTTTTAGAATTTTATGAAACAAGTCATTTTTTTCAAGTCACTTCACCAATTTGAACTATTTTGTGTATGTCCATTACATGAAATCAAATAAAAATCCATTTAAATTACAGGTTGTAATGCAACAAAATAGGAAAAACGCCAGGGGGATGAATACTTTTGCAAGGCACTGTATGTGCTCCTCATTTGTTTTTGTGTATAGTCCGTTGTTTTGTATTCTGGGTTTTGGACCACTAGTAAATATCCTTGTTTCACCATCCTTGCCTACTGTCTATCCTGCACCGCACCTGGGTCACACCAACCCTTACACCAAGTAGGCACTATTTTTCAGATGTTGCCCTACCGGAGTTACACAGTATTGTTGAAACGCACATCCATGAGCTAACTGCTATTAGCTTCACGACTGACATTTGGACCAGCGATGTCAGCCCCATAAGCATGCTGAGTCTGACAGCACAGTGGGTCGACAAGGATTTCGTACTGAGGAAAGCCGAATTGCATGCTCAAGAATGTGCTGGTTCTCATACTGCTGCTGCCATTTCAATGGCATTTGAGAACATGTTTGAAACTTGGAAAATCCCCAAGGAAAAGTACACGCTGTGCTACGTGATAATATACATGACAAAGGCTTTGGAAGAATGCGGAGTTGCCAGTTTGCCATGCATGGCACACACGCTGCAACTTGCTGTGAACGAAGGTGTTTTGGCCCAACGCAGCATATCTGACACAGTGGCAACAGGTAGGAAGATAGTGGATCATGTTAAACACTCACAGCTAGCATACAGCTGCCTGCAAGCAATACAGGAGCAGCTTGGAGTGAAAACGAAAAGGCTTAAGCAAGACGTTTCCACCAGATGGAACAGTACTTTTTACATGATGGAGAGCCTGCTGGAACAAAAATGAGTGCTTGGCGTGTATGCAGCCGAATATGAGTTACCTGCAACAATCAGTACAAACCAGTGGCCTCTCATTGAAAACATTAACACACTCCTAGCTCCATTCAAACAACTGACTCGAGAAATAAGCTCATCAACTGCGTCTGCAGCAGACGTGATACCCTCTGTCATGGGATTGAAACGCTTGCTCAACAGAACTGTCGACACAGACCGTGGGGTTAAAACATGCAAAAGTACTCTTCTAGAGGCTGTGAACAAGCGATTCGGTGGCATTCTTTCTGAGCCTCTTTACTGTGTCGCCACCATGCTCAATGCTAGGTACAAGGACTGCTACTTCGATGCAGACAAGTAACAGGGTTTACGTGAAATGTTACAGATACAGCTGGACAAGATGGAAACGGACACAGTGAAAGTGCGCACCGAGGAAGAGGAACCATGACAGAAGAGACCACGGACAGACAGAGCTGAAACTTCACTGCTTGACATGTATGATGATATCCTGGTTGAGAATGGAACGACTGAAGAAATAACAAAAGAGTACAGCAAGTACGTGAAATAAATAGGTTTTGATTATGTTTTACTGGTAATGGGGACATACGTAAATGCCAACAAAATAACTTTTTGGTCAGTGTGTGTATCTCTGTGAGAGAGAGACGCGTTGTATTTTCATTTTCTGTTACTACATCGGCCAACATTTGCCAAAGTTGATCTGTGCCTAATGATCCTTTGGAATGCAAGAATAATGCAATATGTTGTATTAAATGTACTAACCCCCCCTTTCCCATTATTTGCAGATACTAGCATACCTGACAGAACCTACTATTCCCAGGAATGAAGATGCACTTGGATACTAGAGAAGTAACAAGCACCGTTTCCCATCCTAGGTAAAGCTGCGTGCAAGTATCTTGGTGCTCCCTGTACTAGTGTGGACAGTGAGCACCTTTTCAGTGCAGTTTCACACATTGTAGATGAAAAAAGAAACACTCTATTGTGACAAAGCCGAGCAGGTCCTCTTTGTGAAGAAAAACCTCCCCCAAATGTTAAAATTGTAAATGGGCAGTCATATTGTAACCCAGCCATCTAGAGTCACTGGAAAAAATTTACTTAGCCCAATGGCTTTTCTGTTGTTTATTCATGGCTGGTATAGGTCAAGATTTTCATTTAATTTAAAACAAAGCAGTTTTGTTCTTTTGTTTATTTTTTAAATTTCCTAAATGAAAGATGAGATGTGTTGTAAATTTGCTCACTTTTTACTAGTCAAGTCAGTTGAGCACATTTGAAAAGTTTAAGTTGTGCCATTTTATAGCAGTTTATGACATAGCCTAGAGACAGTAGTTTGTGCACGCAGTTAAAGCTAAAATGATTAACTGCATTTTAGTTTAAACCAATATTTATTTCAAAGCATTTTTAAGTTTCTCCATACAGTCAATATTGGATAGTAAGAAGAGCAACCAACAACTTAACAATCTTTGTAATGTGGGGCAGCTAAAATATTTATGTCATGAATATCTGTTGTGCAATAAAATACATTCATGGATTTGTCATTTTTCTCATTTACAAGTTATTAGACAATCTGTTCCTAACTGCACAAATGAACATATGACACCTTGTTTCAACTATTTAACTGTACTAGAATGCTTAAAAGGCCGCTAAAATGTTAAATATCGGTTATCGTTATCGGGTTTTTTGGCTATCGGTATCGGGCAAAAATGTCATATCGGTGCATCCCTGGTTACTACATGATTCCATATGTGTTATTTCATAGTTTTGATGTCTTCACTATTATTCTACAATGTAGAAAATAGTACAAATAAAGAAAAACCCTGGAATGAGAAGGTGTGCCCAAACTTTTGACTGGTACTGTACACTCATCCACACACACACACACACACACACACACACACACACACACAATATATAGTACATTCATGCTACACACACAACGGTTGCTACCAGACTCTCATTATGATTGCTAAATACTGCACAATTTAAACACTTGCCCCAAATCCCCCTTCCCCAAAACACTTGTAAATATTGTAAATAAACTTGAAACACACACACACACACACAGCTTATCACACTCGGCTGCTCTGGGCAGTTAAGACTGATAATGGATTCAGTGAAGACTGATAATAGACTGATTGCAGTTTCATCAGTCTGTATCTGTGTGACTGTGTGTCAGTTTGTGTGTGTGTGTGTGTGTGTGTGTGTGTGTGTGTGTGTGTGTGTGTGTGTGTGTGTGTGTGAATGTGTGTTGTGTATAATTGCACTGTATTAATAAGCATTTGAATGCATATGTGTATTTGTGTGTGGGCCTATGGAGTAACTGGATATATTATTAGCGGCTATAACAGAGGTAATAGCAACAGTATAATACTAATTAATCTGTACTGATGGCTAGACATTGGTTCATTCACCCTGAACACAAGGTAATGTATTTGATAGTGATCTGTTGTTTGAACAATACACCCCCATACAATAATACAATACCCCATACAATAATACAATACCCCATACACATCAAAGCAATTATGGTAGGTGGAAATGACGTCGGACACCCTTTTGGAGACACTTATCGTTAGCTGTTCTGTGTCTCCAACGCATCGGGTTGCTAAATATGTTGCTAAGGAATGACCAGTCCCTGAAGCATAGAAGACATCATAGGGACTTTTGAAGTACTGACCAACACTGCTCAGCACTGTGTGTGTAGCCTGCCCTCAGCTGCATAGAAAGGTCAGACACATTCTCTTCAGATCCTGTACCTTTTCTTCCCACTACAATGACCTCATGGAGAAGTGAGTGCACACACACACACACACACACACACACACACACACACACACACACACACACAAGCTCAGGATGTGTGTTATGTAAGAGAGCAGCCTTTGTCAGAGCAATACAAATGGACTGGCAGGAGAAAGGAATGGTTTTATAACCCTGCTACTTAACTGTGAGTCAGATCAGAGCAGAAGCACCACTTTACAGGGATACAACATCTTATTCAACACTTGACACACACAGACACACTGTGGCTAATATATAATAGCTAGACAACTATCACTGAATTATGAATGGTGTTCTCATATAGTCTTATAGAGTTATTGTCTGCCTTTTTCACAGAGCCACGGTAGTGTGTGTGTGTGCAGACGTCTGTCTGACTGTGTGCATGTGTGTGTGCCTGCTGTATGTAGGTCCAGTACATGTAGGTGCTGTGCTTGTGTGTGTTCTTGCATGATGTGACCATACCTGACACAGAAGTATAGGACGATGGGTCCAGACTTCTTGGGGAACTCGTGTTCTAGAACCCTCCGGTCCAACTGCAGCCAGCTGAAATGACCTCTGGAGACACAACAACCAATGAACTGTTAGCAAACCACACACCCAACCAATGAGGAGTCAATCTCAGTACACTACAGAACTGACCAATGGGGAGTTAACAAACTAAAGAACTGACTTGTGGTGACTGAGCATGAAATGTAAAAGTAGGTATAACCTAATATGTACTGTAGTTGAAAAATCTTCTCAACAATGTAAAGATACTGCAATATTATAGCCTCTCTCTCTCTCTCTCTCTCTCTCTCTCTCTCTCTGACAGGGGATACAAACTGCAGAGGCAGATTGTCACCCTGGTAACCCTGCATTTTTCTCTTTCTCTTGTTCAGAGTGGACAGAGTTCAGCTCTCTCAGCTCACAAACACAGAAACAACAAAGCTACATCATATAGAGCCGAGGGACTGGGGGAGAAACAGAGAGAGACAGAACTAGGGTGTGCATGTGTGTGTTTCTCTCTAGCTATAGTACCAGTCAAATGTTTGGACACACCTACTCATTCCAGGGTTTTTCTTTATTTTTACTATTTTCTACATTGTAGAATAATAGGGAAGACATCAAAACTATGAAATAACACATATGGAATCATGTAGTCACCAGAAATGTGTTAAGCAAATCAAAATATATTTTATATTTTAGGATCTTCAAATAGCCACCCTTTGCCTTGATGACTGCTTTGCACACTCTTGGCATTCTCTCAACCGGCTTCACCTGGAATGCTTTTCCAACAGTCTTGAAGGAGTTCCCACATATGCTGAGCACTTGTTGGCAGCTTTTCCTTCACTCTGTGGTCCGACTCATCCCAAACCATCTCAATTGGGTTGAGGTCGGGGGATTGTAGAGGCCTGGTCATCTGATGCAGCACTCCATCACTCTCCTTCTTGGTAAAATAGCCCTTACACAGCCTGGAGGTGTGTTGGGTCATTGTCTTGTTGAAAAACAAATGATAGTCCCACTAAGCCCAAACCAGATGGGATGGCGTATCGCTGCAGAATGCTGTGGTTGCCATGCTGGTTAAGTGTGCCTTGAATTCTAAATAAATCACAGACAGTGTCACCAGAAAAGCACCCCCACACCATAACACCTCCTCCTCCATGCTTTACGGTGGGATATACACATACAGAGATCATCCGTTCACCCACACCATGTCTCACAAAGACACAGCGATTGGAACCAAAAATCTCCAATTTGGACTCATCAGACCAAAGGACAAATTTCCACCGGTCTAATGTCCATTGCTTGTGTTTCTTGGCCCAAGCAAGTCTCTTCTTCTTATTGGTGTCCTTAGTAGTGGTTTCTTTGAAGGAATTCGACCATGAAGGCCTGACTCACACAGTCTCCTCTGAACAGTTGATATTGAGATGTGTCTGTTACTTGAACTCTGTGAAGTATTTATTTGGGCGGCAAATTCCGAGGCTGGTAACTCTAATGAACTTATCCTCGGCAGCAGAGGTAACTCTGGGTCTTCCATTCATGTGGTGGTCCTCATGAGAGCCAGTTTCATCATACCGCTTGATAATTTTTGCGACTGCACTTGAAGAAACGTTCAAAGTTCTTGAAACCGTATTGACTGACCTTCATGTCTTAAAGTAATGATGGACTGTTGTTTCTCTTTGCTTATTTGAGCTGTTCTTGCCATAATATGGACTTGGTCTTTTACCAAATAGGGCTATCTTCTGTATACCCACCCTACCTTGTCACAACACAACTGATTGGCTCAAACGCATTAAGAAGGAAAGAAATTCCACAAATTAACTTTTAAGAAGGCACACCTATTAATTGAAATGCATTCCAGGTGACTACCTCATTAAGCTGGTTGAGAGAATGCCAAATAACAGAAAAGTGGTGCGTGCATGTGTATTCACCCCCTTTGCTATGAAGCCCTTAAATATAATAATAATATGCCATTTAGCAGACGCTTTTATCCAAAGCGACTTACAGTCATGCGTGCATACATTTTTGTGTATGGGTGGTCCCGGGGTTCGAACCCACTACCGCGTTACAAGCGCCGTGCTCTACCAGCTGAGCTACAGAGGACCACTACAGAGGACGGAGGTAAATAAGATCTGGTGCAACCAATTACCTTCAGATGTCACATAATTAGTTAAATAAAGTTCACCTGTGTGCAATCTAAGTGTCACATGATCTCAGTATATATACACCTGTTCTGAAAGGCCCCAGAGTCTGCAACACCACTAAGCAAGGGGCACCACCAAGCAAGCGACACCATGAAGACCAAGGAGCTCTCCAAACAGGTCAGGGACAAAGTTGTGGAGAAGTACAGATCAGGGTTGGGTTATAAAAACATATCAGAAACTTTGAACATCCCACGGAGCACCGTGGCACCACAATAAACCTGCCAAGAGAGGGCCGCCCACCAAAACTCACGGACCAGGCACGGAGGGCATTAATTAGATAGGCGACAAAGAGACCAAAGATAACCCTGAAGGAGCTGCAAAGTTCCACTGAGGAGATTGGATTATCTGTCCATAGGACCACTTTAAGCCGTACAGTCCACAGAGCTGGACTTTACGGAAGAGTGGCCAGAAAAAAGCCACTGCTTAAAGAAAAAAATAAGCAAACATTTTGGTGTTCGCCAAAAGCCATGTGGGAGACTCCCCAAACATATGGAAGAAGGTACTCTGGTCAGATGAGACTAAAATGTAGCTTTTTGGCCATCAAGGGAGATGCTATATCTGGCGCAAACCCAACACCTCTCATCACCCCGAGAACACCATCCCCACAGTGAAGCATGGTGGTGGCAACATCATGCTGTGGGATGTTTTTCATCGGCAGGGACTGGGATACTGGTCAGAATTGAAGGAATGTTGGATGCCGCTAAATACAGGGAAATTCTTGAGGGAAACCTGTTTCAGTCTTCCAGCGATTTGAGACTGGGACGGAGGTTCACCTTCCAGCAGGACAATGACCCTAAGCATACTGCTAAAGCAACACTCAAGTTGTTTAAGGGGAAACATATACATGTCTTGGAATGGCCTAGTCAAAGCCCAGACCTCAATCCAATTGAGAATCTGTGGTATGATTTAAAGATTGCTGTACACCAGCGGAACCCATCCAACATGAAGGAGCTGAAGAATGGGCAAAAATCCCAGTGGCTAGATGTGCCAAGCTTATAGAGACATACCCCAAGAGACTTGCAGCTGTAATTGCTGCAAAAGGTGGCTCTACAAAGTATTGAAGTTTTCTGTTTTTATGTCTTATTTCTTGTTTGTTTAACAATAAAACATATTTTGCATCTTCAAAGTTGTAGGCATGTTGTGTATATCAAATGATACAACCCCCCCCCCCCCAAAATCCATTTAAATTCCAGGTTGTAAGGCAACAAAATAGGAAAAATGCCAAGGGGGGTGAATACTTTCGCAAGCCACTGTACATGATCCATATGTGTTATTTCATAGTTTTGATGTCTTCACTATTATTCTACAATGTAGAAAATAGTTTAAAAAATAAAGAAAAACCCTTGAATGAGTAGGTGTGTCCAAACCTTTGACTGGTAATGTATGTATTTTACAAATGTCACCCAGCAGTGGGTATGCCAGTGGAGTTGTTGAAATGAAAGGGGATGGAGAGAGGGATGTGTTAAACAAAAAGAGTTATAATAATATGCCATTTAGCAGACACTTTTATCCAAAGCAACTTACAGTCATGTGTGCATACATTTTTTTTACGTATGGGTGGTCCCGTGGATCGAACCCACTACCCTGGCGTTACAAGCGCCATGCTCTACCAATTGAGCTACAGAGGACCACAGAGTTGAATGAGAGGTATAAATTATCACAGACTGTCAGCCTCTATTTAAATCAATAGCAAACAGTATTCAAATGAGAGCACTAGGGCTGGGACTAGCAGGCTGGTACTAGAGTGTATGACTGGAAATAAAAGTGTAATAATAATACTTTCATCTGTCTTCCTCTGGGCTCACATCCACAGAACCTTTGGGCAAACATCCACAGAACCTTTGGGCAAATATCTGTTTTATACTCCCACAATAACAATCAAACGTCATCTTTACATTTAAAACATACATTTTCTCCATGTATGATATACAGGGCAGGGTGTTGTTACTTCCCATTAGAGGTGTGTAAGTGCTGGTCTGGAACAAAACCCTGCACTTCACATAGCCCTCCCAGAACCAGGACAGTCCTATATCCCTGGTCATAATAATGAACCAGAGGGACTTACGTTTCGTCTGTGTAGGAGATCCCAAAGTATTCTTTCTCCTTCAGGTTGAAGTGGGAGGCCACCAGATCCAACAGGTCCTTGGCCATCAGCTTGGGCTGCAGGGAAACACATACACACAGGTAGGGTCATTATGATGTATGACGTGTATGTGTGTGTGTGTGTGTATGGAGTCAGAATGTGTGAGGGATTCTGTTTGTGCATGTACAGGTTATGTGTTAAGCTAAATGTGACTGTGTATTCTAATAGCTACTGATTTACTGCAAAGACTCAGCGCTTTGACTGACACTGCTCAGGAGAGAGGAGGGGAAGGGGGTGTCTGAGAGTGAAAGATGTGTAAGTGTTGCTGACAGTGCAGGTGTGTATTCATTCTCTCTCAGAGTGTGTGTGTGGGTGCATTTAGTCATGCACCCCCCCCCCCCTCCCCGATCTACACTCCCACTGCAGAGTCACAGGAATAAGTAGAGAACTGTACTACTGCAATGTCAAGATGGGGTATCACTCTTTGACAAAACAAAGACTATCTTACTTTGTGAGAACAAATTCTATCTTACTTTGTGAGAACAAATTCTATCTTACTCTGTGAGAACAAAGACTATCTTACTCTGTGAGGGCCAGTGTGGGTGCAAGTAAAACAGTTGATCATCTAATCAACTAATCGTAGTCTTCAACAAAGTTAAAGTCACAATGACATCACACGTCCATCCAAAGCCACTGAACACGGAAAAAGACACCTCATTGAAGACTGCAGGCTAAGACCTTGTCAGCACACTAACCATTGTACAGAGAGGCAGAGAGGAAAGGGGAAGTCACACAGAGAGAGAGAAAAAAACAGAGAGAAAAGGAGAAGGATTGAGGGAGTAGGGATGAGAGAGCATGTGAGAGAACAAGAAATAATGAAAGACAGAAAAGGATCAAGAGGGAGAGGGATATAAAGAGAAAAGAGAGTGACACACATAGTCCTGCCATGTGTACGTGATATTCAGAGAGAGAACCCCACCCTGGGGTTAAGCATGGGTGTGTCTCTGCCTGGCTACACTCACTGACAGCACAGCATCACACCCACACCCACCACAAGCACAATGCAAGCACGCACACACATACATGCTCGCAAATTTTTTTTACATATGCATATTCACTCACACGCACGCACAAGCGCGCACACACACAATCCACTATTCACACTCTCAACCCTTGGGCCAATCCTTTACTATCTACTCACTGATCCACTACTGTGAGCTATTTAAAGTAAATGTGGTGATGTCATTCAACCATGAACACACACACACACCACCATCTACACTGACCTAGATACACTAAGAGCTACGCCTACACAAGGATACCGCTACACAGAAAGACTCTGGAGAGGGAGAGAGAGAACGAAAGAGAGGGAGAGAGAGAGCGAGAAAGAGAGGGAGCGCTATGGTTAGAAATACCAACCAATATAGATAAATAAACTCTCTCTCTCTCTCTCTGTAGCGTTGTAATGTGCTACAGTGTATAATTGTAGTAATGAGTGTTTTGGTTCAGTCTCAGACAGTTTCTCATTAACCAGTAGCCACGCCAACGATAGTCATTAGACTTGACTGGCCACACCCTCCTGGCTATAAATAACCAATCACAGGAGATGTGGAGAGACAGACAGCACAGTTATGGAGGAACTATGAGAAAGTTAAAGCTAGAGAGAGAGAGAGAGAGAGAGAGAGAGAGAGAGAGAGAGAGAGAGAGAGAGAGAGAGAGAAGTGAGAGTGGGAGAGAGAGAGAGAGTGGGAGGAGAGAGAGAGAGAGAGAGAAAACAGTAGCAGCATCCTCTCCTGAACTGAGGATATCATGAACAGCAGCACTATAAAGATAAGCATGATTAGCTGATAAGGCATGTGTGTGAGGTAGGCTTGGGCGGTAAACTGTATGTACCGTATACCGGGCTATTTGGAAAAAGCCACAGGATGTTTTTTTTCAATCCTGTCAATACCATTGAAAGTATTTATTTTACGTTTAATACATTTGAACATTTGTAGCTACTTTTTAAGTCATATACAGTGCTATGAAAAAGTATTTGCCCCCTTTCTAATTGTCTCTACTTTTGCATATTTGTGATACTGAATGTTATCAGATCTTCAACCAAAACCTAATATTAGATAAAGGGAACATAAGCATCCCCAAACCATCACACCACCACCACCATGCTTGACCTTTGGTATGATGTTCTTACTGTGGAATGCAGAGTTTGGTTTTCGCCAGGCATTACTGGAACCATGTCGTCCAAAAAGTTATACTTTTGAATCATCTGTCCATAGAACGTTCTTCCAAGAGTCTTGATGATCATCCAGGTGCTTTTTGGCAAACTTGAGTCAACTTTTTGGACGAGATGGGTCCCATTATGCCTGGCGAAAACCAAACACTGCATTCCACAGTAAGAACATCATACCAAAGGTCAAGCATGGTGGTGGTGGTGTGATGGTTTGGGGATGCTTTGCTGCCTCAGGACCTGGACGACTTGCCTTAATAGAAGGAACCATGAATTCTGCTCTGTATCAGAGAATTCTACAGGAGAATGTCAGACCATCCGTCTGTGAGCTGAAGCTGAAGCGCAGCTGGGTCATGCAGCAAGACAATGATCCAAAACACACAATCAAGTCTACATGAAAATTGCTAAAAAGCAACTAATTGGAAGTTTTGGAATGGCCTAGTCAAAGTCCAGACCTAATTCCAACTGAGATGTTGTGGCAGGACTTGAAACGAGCAGTTCATGCTTGAAAACCCACACGTCACTGAGTTAAAGCAGTTCTGCATGGAAGAGTGGGCCAAAATTCCTCCACAGCGACGTGAGAGACTGATCAACAACTACAGGAAGCATTTGGTTGGAGTCATTGCAGCTAAAGGTGGCACAACCAGTTATTGAGTGTAAGTGGGCAATTACTTTTTCACACAGGGGAATTGGGTGTTGCATAACTTTGTTTATGAAATAAATGAAATAAATATGTAATTGTTGTGTTATTTGTTCACTTATGTTCCCTTTATCTAATATTAGGTTTTGGTTGAAGATCTGATAACATTCAGTATCACAAATATGCAAAAGTAGAGAAAATTAGAAAGGGGGCAAATACTTTTTCATAGTACTGTAATTGTACGTTATGAAGCTTACCAGTAGTCCCCAGTGATCTAGTTACAGTATGGAATTCACAACTAAATGTTTGCCAGCTAGATATAACTTTTAAGTTAAAATGTGCTAAATCCTCTGCAGTTGTGAAAGCCTTGTGTAATTTAGTAGCTAGTTAGCTAACTAGCTAATGTCACTTGTACTCCCGTCGCTCCCCTCCAGCGCTCTGATTCGCCGGTCTACTGAGCCACCGGTCTGAGCGCACCACCTTGGCAACACCGAAATGGAAACCCAATGCACCCTAATCACCTCCACCGTACCTGCACCTCATCACCACCCCTATATAGCCCTGGACTGTTCAGTGTTGTGTTGTGTGTGATTGTTAGTGTCTTGTCGTGTACTCGCTCTTTGTTGTCCTCTTGCTCAGTGTTAAGTAAACCTTTACATTGTTGATTCCTGCGTCTGCGTCCTGCCTCTTCGTATCCTCAGTACTCCTTACAGCAAAGAGGTTAGCTTCTTCCAAAATCAAGCTTCGCTTGGTAACAGCAGAAAATCCCTTCCTGGAACAAGACTTGCTGTCTAATATTGTCATGCGTCAGTGTGTAGCTGTAGGACGGAGTCAGGCGCAGGATACAGAACTTAGTAAACAACGTACTTTACTAAACAAAAGTAACAGAGCATATCTACCACGCAGGGAAGAAAAATACCAGCTCACAAGAAAGACAGCAAAACAATGAACAATCATGCACAACACCATGAGGAAACCAGAGGGTAAAATAGGGAAACAAATTAACGTGATGGGAATCAGGTGTGTGCAATCAAGACAAAACAAGTGGAACACAGAAACATAGATCGGTGGCAGCTAGTACTCCGGTGACGACGAACACCGAAGCCTGCCCGAGCAAGGAGGAGGGGCAGCCTCAGCTGAATTCGTGACAGTACCCCCCCCCTTGACACGCGGCTACAGCCGTGCGCCGACACCGGCCTCGGGGATGGCCAGGAGTCGGATGACGATGGTGGAAATCCCTCAACAGGGAGGGATCGAGGATGTCCCTCCTAGGAACCCAGCACCGTTCCTCCGGACCGTACCCCTCCCACTCCACGAGATACTGCAGGCCCTCCACCCGACGCCTCGAATCCAGGATGGCCCGGACCGAGTACGCCGGTGCCCCCTCAATGACCAGTGGGAGCGGAGGAACCTCCCGCACCTCAGACTCCTGGAGCGGACCAGCTACCACCGGCCTGAGGAGAGACACATGGAACGAGGGGTTAATACGGTAATCAGGAGGGAGCTGTAACCTATAACATACCTTGTTCAATCTCCTCAGGACTTTAAATGGCCCCACAAACCGCCGACCCAGCTTCCGGCAGGGCAGGCGAAGGGGCAGGTTTCGGGTCGAGAGCCAGACCCGGTGTCCCGGTTCATACACCGGGGCCTCACTGCGGTGGCGGTCGGCGCTCGCCTTCTGTCGCCTGATAGCCCGTTGCAGGCGTACATGGGCAGCGTTCCAGGTCTCCTCCGAGCGCCGAAACCATTCATCCACCGCAGGTGCCTCGATCTGGCTCTGATGCCATGGTGCCAGGACCGGCTGATAACCTAGTACACACTGAAATGGAGACAGGTCAGTAGAGGAGTGGCAGAGGGAGTTTTGGGCCATCTCTGCCCAGGGGATGTACACCGACCAATCCCCCGGCCGGTCCTGGCAATATGACCTCAGAAACCTACCCACATCCTGGTTTACTCTCTCCACCTGCCCATTACTCTCGGGGTGAAACCCTGAAGTCAGACTGATCGAGACGCCCAGATGGTCCATGAACGCCCTCCAGAACCTTGATGTGAACTGGGAACCCCGATCAGACACTATATCCTCAGGTACCCCGTAGTGCCGGAAGACATGTGTAAACAGGGCCTCAGCAGTCTGTAGGGCCGTAGGGAGACCGGGCAAAGGAATGAGATGGCAGGACTTAGAAAACCGATCCACAACGACTAAAATCGTGGTATTACCCTGTGACGGGGGGAGGTCCGTAACAAAATCCACCGATAGGTGTGACCATGGCCGTAGTGGAATGGGTAGAGGTTGTAATTTCCCTCTGGGCAGGTGTCTAGGTGCCTTGCACTGGGCGCACACCGAGCAGGAGGTAACATAAACCCTCACGTCCTTAGTTAAAGTAGGCCACCAGTACTTCCCACTAAGACAGCGCACTGTCCGACCGATGCCAGGATGACCAGAAGAGGGTGACGTATGAGCCCAATAGATCAATCGATCGCGGACATCAGATGGAACGTACACACGACCCACTGGACACTGGGGGGGAGTAGGCTCCATGCGTAACGCCCGCTCGATGTCCACGTCAACCTCCCATACCACCGGTGCCACCAGACAAGAAGCCGGAAGTATGGGAGTGGGCTCCCTGGACCGCTCCTCTGTGTCATACAGTCGGGACAGAGCTTCTGCCTTAGCATTCTGGGAACCTGGTCTGTACAAGAGGGTGATAACAAAACGTGTGAAAAACATGGCCCACCTTGCCTGGCGAGGGTTCAAACTCCTCGCCGCCCGGATGTACTCCAGATTGCAGTGGTCAGTCCAAATGAGAAAAGGTTGTTTGGCCCCCTCAAGCCAATGTCTCCAAGCCTTCAGAGCCTTAACAACAGCTAACAGCTCCCTGTCCCCCACATCATAGTTTCGCTCCGCCAGGCTGAGCTTCTTTGAAAAAAAAGCACAGGGGTGGAGCTTTGGTGGTGTACCCGAGTGCTGAGACAGTACAGCTCCTATCCCAGCCTCGGACACGTCCACCTCGACTATGAATGCCAAGGAAGGATCCAGATGAGCCAGCACGGGAGCCGAGGTGAACAGAGCCTTCAGGTGACCAAAAGCCCTGTCCGCCTCAGGTGACCACTGCAGGCGCACCGGTCCCCCCTTCAGCAAGGAGGTAATGGGAGCCACTACTTGACCAAAGCCCTGGATAAACCTCCGGTAGTAGTTGGCAAACCCTAAGAATCTCTGCACTTCCTTTACCGTGGTTGGAGTCTGCCAATTACACACGGCTGAAATGCGGTCATTTTCCATCTCCACCCCTGACGCGGACAGGCGGTATCCTAAGAAGGAGACGGACTGTTGAAAGAACATACATTTCTCAGCCTTGATGTACAGGTCATGTTCCAACAGTCGACCAAGCACCCTGCGCACCAGGGACACATGCTCGGCCCGTGTAGCCGAGTAGATGAGAATATAATCTATATACACCACTACACCCTGCCCGTGCAGGTCCCTGAAAATCTCATCGACAAAGGATTGGAAGACTGAGGGAGCATTCATCAACCCGTACGGCATGACGAGGTACTCATAGTGCCCAGAGGTGGCACTAAATGCCGTCTTCCACTCATCCCCCTTCCGGATACGCACCAGATTCTAAGCGCTCCTGAAATCCAATTTGGTGAAGAAGCATGCCCCATGCAATGACTCCGTCATACTGCAATGAGCGGTAGTGGATAACTGTACTTAACAGTTATCTGATTGAGACCTCGATAGTCAATGCACGGGCACAACCCTCCATCCTTCTTCTTCACAAAAAAGAAACTCGAGGAAGTAGGGGAAGTGGAAGGCCGAATGTATCCCTGTCCCAGAGATTCGGAGACATATGATTCCATAGCCGCCGTTTCCTCCTGTGACAGAGGATACACGTGACTCCAAGGAAGTGCAGCGCCCTCCCGGAGATGTATTGCACAATCCCCCTGTCGATGGGGTGGTAATTGAGTCGCCGTCCTTTTACAGAAGGCCAGAGACAAATCGGCATATTCGGGGAGAATGTGCATAGTGGAGACCTGGTTTGGACTCTCCACCGTCGTTGCACCTATGGAAACACCTACACACCTCCCCGAGCACTGACATGACCATCCCTTGAGAGCCCTCTGTTGCCACAAAATATTGGGGTCATGAGTGACTAACCAGGGAAGCCCCAACACCACTGGAAACGCAGGAGAATCGATCAGGAAGAGACTAATTCTCTCCTCATGATCCTCCTGTGTTTTCATCCAGAGTGGAGCTGTGACCTCCCTAATCAGGCCTGACCCTAAAGGGCGACTATCTAAGGCATGGATAGGGAAGGGCACATCAACAGGCACAATAGGGATCCCTAATCTATGAGCAAATAAACGGTCCATAAAATTCCCAGCTGCGCCTGAATCTACGAGCGCCTTATGCTGGGAATGCGGGGAAAACTCAGGAAATTCTACATTAACACACATGTGCGCAACAGGAAGCTCTGGGTGAGTCGGGTGCCGACTCACCTGGGGTGGTCCACCAGTGCCCTGCCTGCTGCCTCGACTCCCTGAGGACCCTTTCCAGCACCGACCAGCAGTGTGTCCTCTGCGGCCACAGTTGGTGCAGGAAACAGCCCCCCTTCCGGTAACCCTTAAATCAGCATCTCCGAGCTACATCGGTGTAGGGTCGGAAGTGCTGGGAGATGGACTGGACGGACCCTGATCTGGACGTCCGCGGGTGGCCAACAGGTTATCCAGCCATATAGATAAGTCCACCAGCTGGTCCAGGTTGAGGGTGGTGTCCCTGCAGGCCAGCTCTTGACGAACGTCCTCCCGTAGGCTGCATCTGTAATGGTCGATCAGGGCCCTCTCATTCCATCCCGCGCTGGCTGCCAAGGTCCTGAAGTCCAGTGCGAAGTCCTGTGCGCTCCTCCTCCCCTGTCTGAGGTGGGACAACCATTCCCCCGCCGCTCTTCCCTCCGGTGGATGATCAAATACCGCCCGGAAGAGGCGGGTGAAATCCTCATAGCGCACCGATGCGACATCTATACCTCCCCACTCGGCGTTGGCCCACTCGAGCGCTTTCCCCGACAGACAGGAGATGAGGGCGGACACGCTCTCGTATCCCGAGGGAGCCGGGTGGATGGTTGCCAGGTAAAGCTCCACCTGGAGCAGAAACCCCTGGCACCCGGCAGCTGTTCCGTCATATGCCCTCAGGAGCGAGAGCCGAATCCCACTGGATCCAGGTGGTGAAGGAGTAGACAGCGATGTGGGGGGATTTGGAGGTGTTGGAAAAACCCCTCTCTCCCATCGCTCCATCGACTGTAGTACTCGATCCATTGCTGTGCCGAGAGTCTGTAGCATGGTCGAGTGCTGCTGGATGCGTTCCTCCACTGATCCTGGAGGAATGGATGTGCCTGCTGACTCCATTAGGGGTGCGTGATTCTGTCATGCGTCAGTGTGTAGCTGTAGGACGGAGTCAGGCGCAGGACACAGAACTTAGTAAACGACGTACTTTACTAAACAAAAGTAACAGAGCATATCTTCCACGCAGGGAAAAAAATACCAGCTCACAAGAAAGACCGCAAAACAATGAACAATCACGCACAACACCATGAGGAAACCAGAGGGTAAAATAGGGAAACAAATTAACGTGATGGGAATCAGGTGTGTGCAATCAACACAAAACAAGTGGTACACAGAAACATAGATCGGTGGCAGCTAGTACTCCGGTGACGACGAACGCCGAAGCCTGCCCGAGCAAGGAGGAGGGGCAGCCTCGGCTGAATTCGTGACAAATATTTGTTTTGTGTGTATGCAGCAAACAGTGAGTACCATTTTTGAGTTACTTATATACTTGTACAGTTTAGGTCAGAGACTATAAAATGTTTGCAATGCGCTCGTTAGCATTTAGTTAGCATTCTCTATGGGAATTTACATGTACTTGTTAGTATTGCTAACCTTCGGATTACAGATCCTCAATGGGGTTTGAAAACAGCGCATCTTGTGTTCAGTGCCGGTATTACCGAATATCCCAGTATGGCACAATGTCGGTATGAAGGTATGACAATCTGGATACTGCGTAAGCCTAGTGTGAGGTGCGTGTGCGTGAGTGCGTTTGTGTGTGTGTGTGTACATGCGTGTGTGTGATGATGTGAGAGTCGGAGAAGACATTTAGTGGAAGTGTAATAATGTTTAGTGGTACAGCAGGATACAGATATGGACAGTGTGACTGACGGCCATTAAATAAAGGCTACAGAGGTATATTACACACATCAGCAGCACTGTGGCAGTAAAAGCCATTGCTGAGCTCTAGCCTACATCTCTCTTCATCTTTTTCCGTCAGTCTCTGTGTGTTTGTAGCCTATGCTGTGAGCTTTTTAGATAAGCTGATGTTCAACCCAAAACTCATCTTCAGTCAGGAAGTGTAGTGTCGGTCCACTGTAGCACTGCACAGGCAGCAACCCCTGTGACGCACCTATCAGACACACCTACATACACACCCCTCTAAGCCAGAGCCCCACTCCAGTCTTTTACCACCCAGACCAGACAGACAGCACTGTGTTAATAGTTATCATCATCAGCACCACAGGTCATTACAGAGTCTACAGTGCAGCTGGGGCTGAGACAGGGAGACCGAGGGGGAGGAGGGAGGAGTGGGACAGGTGAGGAGGGAATGGGGTGAGGGAGAGGAGGACTGGAGCCACAACTGGGGCTGAGACAGGAAGAACATCACAACTTATCTTAATTACTGACAAGTATGAATGTCAAAATTATTTAGAATCTTTACCATCCTCCACCCTGGAAGGCTGAGTGAGAGGTAAGGGTAGACCTGGCTTGTCAGTGGTGGTTCACATGTAGAGATATATTGGAGCAGTCTGATGGTTTAGGGTCCCTATGGGGCCATTACCAAAAATCCTCCCCTCTTTCCTTTTCCTAAAAGGGGGAGAGCCTCACCACTATCCAGCTCACAGGAAAACAAGGAATAACATGGGAATTCTCTACGGTCCCATTAACCCCTCAACGGCCTACTGAACACCCGCCCCCCGAGAAAGAGAGAAAGGGAGCGAGGGGAAAAAGGGAGAGAGACCTGCTTTGCTGAAATAATTATAAACAGGGAACAATCTGTATCTGTTCCTTCTCTCTGTGTGTGTGTCTATCCTATTTCCTCTCTTCTCCTCTCCTCTTCTCCCTTCATATTAAATCTATTTCTTTCTTGCTCTGTTTCCACTCCTTCTGGCTGAGAGAATGAAGGGATGAGAGGATGGAAGAAATAGAGGATGAAGGTATGATGTGATCGAGCTATGTGGAGAAATATGAGGCTTAGAGAAAGCGGGAGAGAGAGTGAGAATGAGAGAGAGAGGATAGCAAGAGTGGGAGGTGAGGATAGGGAGAGTAATGCAAGGACGCGAATAAGCAAGAGAGAAATTCTCCCTTATACAATGAAGGTCTATTAGAGACAGACTGAGAGAGAGGTGGATCAGTTCTGCCATTGTAATCAGATCACACTGCATGCAGAGCTATCATCTCCTTTCCTCTACTCTTCCTCTCTCTATTTTCTACTTTCTACTCACCTCAATGTACTATCTCTGTCCTCTACTCTACCTCCTGTACCTCCTGTCTCCTTCTGTCCATCCAGAACTATCGTCTACTCCTTTCAGCAGTAAGATTTCATGATGAACAGACAAGATTGTCAATGTTACTGAAGAGGGTTAGGTAACACTAGGACAGGGGAGAGGGAAGGGTCCTCCATTGTTGTGATGAGACTGCTATGAAGAAACACTGTTAGTCAGAATCATTCCTCATTACAGAGAGAGTAGTGACAAGGGAGGGCAGAAGGAGGGGGAGGTGGGGGAATTAAGAAGACAAATAGGAGAGACCCACAGTTTAGGACATCATTAGGCCAGCCAGACAGAGCTGCACGTCTGACTGACTGACGGACCCACTGACGGACCGACTGACAGGACTCCTTAACGAGAGAGGGTGGCTGTGTGTGTGTGGAAGGATTAGGTGAGCAGAAGACGGAGCAGTGTTGTCCAGTCAGCAGTAATTGAGCCCCTGAGGTTAGAGCTCACACACACACACACACACACGCACAGTCTCCTTATCCCTCAACCTTAAGTATGTGTGTGTGTGTGTGATTGTGGTGTGTATGTACCTGTACAAGGAGCTCCAGCTTCCTGTCGTCCAGGAGATGGACCTGACATCGCCGCCCCTCCGTCATCTGAGAAAGAGAAGGAGAGAGAGGAAAGGGATTAATATTGCTATGAATTCAGTGGGCAGCTCATGTGGGCCTCGAACCTGCGACCTTGTGTTTGTCAGTCCAACCTCTTAACACTAGCGTTGCAATATGGATTGAACAGTAATAATGCACTAATACCCAAAAAATGACAAATCACAACTGAACATGTGAACAAGGGCATGTGTTCTTCACTCTTGCTCTCAGCAATGGAGCACACACACACACAGTGCTGTAGAATGTTTAATCTAATTTTAGACTTAACAAGGTTAGCAGAGCTGAAAACACACAATAGGCCAACAGATTACATTTCCTGTGTGTGTGTGTGTGTGTGTGTCTTCCTGCTGGACATATCTGACATTCCTCTCCTAAAGGGGAAGTCCACCAACAGCTTGAGACAATCAGACCATTAGACAGACAGAGCTTTCCTTCTCTTTCCCTCCACGTCCACTGTATTATCCTTTGTGTTCCTAATGTGTGTCTGGTGTGTATGTGTGTGTGGTGGTGTGTCTGTGTGTTGGCCAAAACTGTCATTACTACGCAACCAAGTTCTGGTGTAAACATTGAAGCTGTGGAACAAGAGTAGCAAGGACACATCAGACTGAGAGAAAAACACACACAGGCACACACACTTAACATCCCACTAGAGAGGCAGACAGCTATCCACACCTGGAGAGGAAGGAACTCTAGAAACCTCCCTTTCCATCTCACACTGATATAACATATTTGGAACCTAGTTTTGCATCAAGTCTAGTTGCTAGTCTGCACTGAGCAAATGTGTGGTCCTGTGTTGTGTGAGTGTGAATGTGTGTGCGTACTTGCATGTGTGCGTGTGTGTTCAGCACATGTGGACTGTGTTTGCAGTGTAACAGGAAGAGGAGATCCTGAGGAACACAAACACTCCAGGCCCCACCCACATCCTCACATCTGGGGGAGCGGAGGGGGAAGGGAGTGGAGGAGGAAATGGGAAAGGAGGAGGGGAGAGACTTGGAGAGAGAAAAGCACAAGAACCCCAAGGGGTGATATGGGTTATGTGTCCTAATGTGTTTTTAATGTGCTTCCTATCATTCCATCTCCAAAACATGAGTCAGCCTACAGGGAGGAGGTCAGTGACCTGGCAGTGTGGTGCCGGCACAACAACCTCTCCCTCAACGTCAGCAAAACTAAGAAACGGGGGGGGGGGGGGGGGAGCACGCCCCAATCCACATCGACGGGGCGGCAGTGGAGCAAGTAGACAACTTCAACTTCATCGGTGTCTTAATCACTAAAGACTTCAAATGGTCCAAACACACGCACACAGTCGTGAAGAAGGTTCCCGCTTCCCCCTCAGGAGGTTGAAAAAGTTTGGCATGGGCCCTCAAATGGTTCTACAGCTGTACATTTACATTTTAGTCATTTAGCAGACGCTCTTATCCAGAGCGACTTACAGTTAGTGAATGCATACATGTTTTTTTTTTATACTGGCCCCCCGTGGTAAACGAACCCACATCCCTGACGGCCAAACCCTCCCCTACCTTGGACCAATTGTGCACCGCCCATGGGTCTCCCGGTCGCGGCCGGCTGCGACAGAGCCTGGACTCGAACCAGGATCTCTAGTGGCACAGTTAGCACTGCGATGCAGTGCCTTAGCCCACTGTGCCACTCGGGACACATTGTAACATTGAGAGCATGTTGACTGCCTGCATTACTGCTTGGTATGGCAATAGCACCGCCCTCGATCACATGGCGCTACAGAGGGTTGTGCGGACAGCCCAGTACATCAATGGGGCCAAACTCCCTGCCATCCAGGACCTCTATATCAGGCGGAGTGAAAGAAGGCCCGGAAAATCGTCAAAGCCATTGACACCAACAGGCTCTTGAACAGCTTCTATCCCCAAGCAATACGACTGATAAATAGCTAACACTCACAGGGCCCTACACACTCACACACACTGTCACTCCAACACACACACAAACACTCACTCCATCATTTGCTCACTCACACATAATATGCACATACAGTTATACTGACTCTACACACCAGGGTCAAGGCGGGGCAAACACACACACACACAAACAGCATTTCACTATACTTGTGCATGTGACAAATAAAACTTGAAACACACACTGGAAGATAGCGTAGGACTGCCATGTGAAGTCATTAGTTGTTCGATAGGTAGCAGGCTTGTGAATTCCTTTTAGCTGTGTGAACCCTTTTCCACCCCTATTGTTTATCAGAGACAGCGAGAGAGAGATGCACATCGTTACAACACTGTATATAGTCATAATATGACATCAGAAATGTCTCTATTCCTTTGGAACTTTTGTGAGTGTAATGTTTACTGTTTATTTCACTTTTGTTTATTATCTATTTCCCTTGCTTTGGCAATGTAAACATATGTTTCCCATGCCGGTAAAGCCCTTTGAATTGAGAGAGCGAGAGAGAGGGCAGAAGGCAGGTGGACAGTCAGCCATCTCATATTGATAAACACCCTGAGTCATCCCCCTGGCATCTGGAATAGCTCTGCTGGTGCACCTCTTATAACATAGGATCACTATACCACAGGTTTCTGTGACTTTGTGTGGGTAGTGGGTAAACCTCACCATGTGGTCCACTATAGTAGTAGGGTGAGAAGATGGAGGTGAGAATTGGCAGCGGGCTGAGGACAGAAATAGAGAGACAGTGACAGACAGAGAGAGAGAGAGAGAGAGAGAGAGAGAGAGAGAGAGAGAGAGAGAGA
>NC_139998.1:29303359-29326680 GCF_964263955.1 Coregonus lavaretus | reverse complement strand
GACACTTGCTTCACTGAATGGGTGTGAATGTTACCAAAAATTGATTTCTAGACATTTAAACTTGTTAGTACGAAAAAGTATGAAAAATGTATGCACTCACTACTGTAAATCGCTCTGGATAAGAGCGTCTGTTAAATGACTAAAATGTAAATGTTAGCTAATTCGTAGACTAGACTATCAATCTCACCAGATCACCTTACATTCACTGCACTGAAGCATCATGATGACAGCAGTCACATCAAATCTACAAGGAACACAAGACCAATGTTTAGAACCTGATATTTCCATAATTTACTCTCCAATCTACATAGGCATGGGCTGTCTAGTAACTATCCACCATCTGTGAATGTAGCTGACAGGTTTGAAATCTTACGTTGTAACATTATTAGGCTAAAGCACGAGTTGATGCACAGTTCTTGAAACATTGTATCATTGTGGCCCTAAACTGGAAACACGATCTCTGCAACTTGGTATGCATCCAGGCTATGTCCTTACACGCGCACAATAACACTGTAATAACACATCACAAAATATTCCCTATTCACATGGTTGAAATAGACACGATGCTAGTCCAGAGACTGAGATCATTGAGAGTTCGAATCCGTACACAAGCTGTAGCCTAGCTCTACACAATCAGAATGATTCACTCGCCGACATTTTTGACCCATTACAAGGCAAGTTTGAATGCATCCCCTGGTAGGCTACATAGGAGAGCTGCCTCTAGTCAGTCACATCCGTAGACCGGGGATAAATTATTGCTGGTTTGCTGATAGTTGGCTAGCCATGCTATTTCTATTTTAGCTAGGCTATTCGGTTGTAGCCTACCCAGCGATATATTCAAAACACAAATCCGCATTTCGGGATAGACTACAAATGGGCCATGTTACATATTCACACACACACACACACACACACGGTCGCATAATGAAAGCGGCCGACGTTTTTGATATGGCCAACAGCAAAAATACGAAGATCCACATTTACCTTTGGAAGATTCTACACGCACTTTTAGATTAGTCGAGCCCGAAATAACCCCAATAAACGATGCATTAAATCCAGTTGGTAAAATCGTTGTTCCCCGGCCTAGAACGCCATCAGCATCCATGCAATAGTGACCGGTGCGACTCACACAGGAGAAGCGTTGCAACCCTATCCCCCGTTTTCCGTTAAACCGGGCTGACAACGGAGCCAAGACATCCCATCTCCTTCTGAACGAGCTCTCTCCCACACACAGCACAGCGACACTGGCCCGCTTCCAACCAGCAGCGCTGCACCGTTCAATGGCTCATCCTCCCACCGAAACAGAGGGCTTTCCCGGCTATTCAGACCATCCGACCCCCCCCCCCCCCCCCCCCCCCCCACCCCCCTCTCCCCGGCGACGCCGGCGCCCAACAGAAACACCAACGCTATGAACATGCAGAGAGGGAGACTGTACCAAATACGAAAGACAGAGGCGACCGACGGTATCAAATCATCCCAAAGTCAATTAATCCACACTATGTGCTTTTATTTCCTCTCCCTCTAGCCTGTTCTGTCATCAACGCTACTCGTTCGAAAACATGATAATAATGGAGGCTGGGAGTGGGGCGGGGAGAGAGTAAAGGGGGAATTTTCTTTCTGCAGCTCTCAGTCATAAGAAACTGCAGACGGCTGTGTGTGTGTGTGTGTGTGTGTAGCCTACTAGGAACCGCCGAGGAACGACGTACATACAGACATCTGGATCTGCACACCAGGAGCCAAAATTAATCTGAGAAAGGTCTCTCTCTCTTTCTCTCTCTCTCAATTCAAATAACATTTGATTTGATTTGATTCAATTCAATTTAATTTAAGGGCTTTATTGGCATGGGAAACATATGTCTCTCTCTCTCTCTCTCTCTCTCTCTCTCTCCCTCTCTCTCTCTCCCTCTCTCTCTCTCTCAATTCAAAGGGATTTATTGTCATGGGAAACATGTGTTTACATTGCCAAAGCAAGTGGGGAAAAAACACACAAAAAACAACAATATCCAAAATCAACAAAGCAAATTAAACAAAACAAAGACAAAAACAATCAGACATTAACAGTAAACATTACATGCACAAAACGTTTCAAGAGAACAACAACGTTTAAAATATGATATTATTAGCTGTTTACATTTTTTAAATATCATTTAAAATGTTACATAAGCTATGTGTTGTGACAATGTGCAAATAATAGAATGTGCAAATAGTGGAAATAAATAGGCAGCAGGTCACACATTTTGCAGCTGGGATTGCACACTGTGGTATTTCGCCTAACAGATACGGGAATGTGTATATATTTGATTTGTGTTTGAATTCTTTGTGGGTTTGTGTAATTTGAGGGAAATATGTGTATTTTATATGGCTGTACGTTTGGCAGGAGGTTAGAAAGTGCAGCTCGGTTTCCACCTCATTTTGTGTGCAGTGGCCACATATCCTGTCTTCTCTTGAGATCCACGTCTGCCTATGGCGACCTCTCTCAACAGCAAGGCTCACTGAGTCTGTACATAGCCAAGGCTTTTCTTAGTTTTGGTTCAGCCACAGTGGTCAGGTATTCTGCCACTGTGTACTCTCTGTTTAGGGCAAGGTATCATTTTAATTTGCTTAGTTTTTTGGGTTGATTCTTTCCCATGTGTAAAGTAGTTCTCTTTTTGTTTTCTCATAATTTGGTTGGGTTTCATTGTGTTGCTGTCCTGGGGCTCTGTGGGGTCTGTTGGTATTTGTGAACAGAGCCCCAGAACCAGCTGGCTGAGGGGAGTCTTCGCTAGGTTCATCTCTCCGTAGATGATGGAAGGTTTGGCCATTGCTTTCCTTTAGGTGGTTGTAGAATTTAAAATATATTTTAGTGGGTATAGTCCTACTCTGCTTTGAATGCATTATTTTGGGTTTTGCACTGTACTCTGAGGATAATTAGTGGGTATAGTCCTAATTCTGCTCTGAATGCATTATTTAAGGTTTTGCGTTGTACTCTGTGGATATATTTTGTAGAATTCTCCATGCAGAGCCTCAATTGGGTGTTTGTCACATTTTGTGAATTCTTGGTTGGTAAGTGGACCCCAGACCTCACAACCATAGAGGGCAATGGGTTATATAACTGATTGGAGTATTTTTAGCAAGATCCTAATTGGGATGTCAAATGTCATGTTCCTTTTGATGGCGTAGAAGGCCTTCTTGCCTTGTCTCTCAGATCATTCACAGCCTTGTGGAAGTTACCTGTGGTGCTGATGTTTAGGCCGAGGTATGTGTAACTCATTGTGTGCTCTAGGGAAACGGTGTCTAGATAGAATTAATGTTCATGGTCCTGGCATCTGAACCTTTTTTGGAACACAATTATTTCTGGCTTACTGAGATTCACTGTCAGAGCCCAAGTCTGACAGAATCTATGCAGAAGATCTAGGTGCCTTTGTCGGCCACATTGGTTGTAGACAGAAGCACCAGATCATCTGCAAACAATAAACATTTGATTTCAGAGTTTAGTAGGGTGAAGCTGGGTGCTGCAGACTGTTCTAGTGCCCTCGCCAATTCATTTGAAATGTTAAAGAGGGTAGTGCTCAAGCTGCATCCCTGTCTCACCCCCCGGCCCAGAGGGAAGGATATGTGTGTTTATTGCCAATTTTAACCGCACACTTATTGTTTGTGTACATTGATTTTATAATATCCCCAACACCACTTTCCATCGCTTTATACAGCGGGCCCTCATGCCAAATTGAGTCAAAAGCTTTTTTTAAATCAACAAAGCTTGAGAAGACTTTGCTTTTGTTTTGTTTTTGTTTTTGTTTGTTTGTCTCACTCTCAATTCAATTTCATTTCAAAGGGCTGTATTGACATGGGAAACATATGTTTGCATTGCCAAAGCAAGTGAAGTGGATAATAAACAAAAGTGAAATAAACAATCAGAAATGAACCCCCCCCCCCCCCCCCCCCCACTCACTTCTGCCTCTTTTCTTGCTTGTTTCTAAAACAGTTCTCCTAGCTAACTCTTCAGTTTGGTTTGGCTATAGATGCTGCCTTGCAGTTCAAACTCCAGCCGTTGAACTGCATCTCATTCTGAATGACCTAAATTGGCCACCGTGTTCACTCTAAGCTACAGTTGGAGAAACTGTCAGAACTACTGCATTAATCAGCTTTACAGTTATTCAGTATATAAGGTATAGGTCTCAGAAAATACATTTGAATAAAATGCACATAGGCCTAATATTATTGACTATTTTGTCCATGTCTGTGTGTCCACTGATCTGCCAGTGGGTGGCCTTGTCATATGCTGGTGGCATGACAATTGGAACCGTAGTATGTGCAACTTTCTTCTTGCTTACCCAGATGACACACTAGACCATGGCTATACCATACAGCTGTCCCCATAGAGACACAGCTATCATATAGGATGGTTGAACCTGAGTGACTATAGGTCTGTAATAACATGATCTATGCCTTGGTGTCAGACTGTCTTAGTTACCCACTGGTTTTAATGGTGTCTGTGTCAAATAACTTTAACCTTCATGTTGGCACCATGATAGTACATTTTAGTCATTTAGCAGACGCTCTTATCCAGAGCGACTTACAGTTAGTGAGTGGATACATTTTTCATACTGGCCCCCCGTGGGAATCGAACCCACAACCCTGGCAATGCAAGCGCCATGCTCTACCAACTGAGCTACAGGAGGCCTTAGTAACATTATAAAGAGCATCCTCACTAGAATAACATTGTCTCATTCAAACCTTTGGCGTCAACATGGTTCATTAAAACCCCAGATTTCAGTTAGCAGAATATGGTAACTATGGTTCAGCGTTGTACTGTAGAGGACAAGAGAAAGGAAAGAAGTGTATCCTTTTTCTGTTAGGTCTCTGTGTTTCTGGGTATTTTGGGCCTGTTCCAGACACCGGAAACTAGCCTTTCCAACTTCTCCAGATGAGGAGGGAGGAGAAGAGGGAGGGAGGGAGGGAGGGAGGGAGGGAGGGAGGGAGGGAGGGAGGGAGGGAGGGAGGGAGGGAGGGAGAGAGGAGAAGAGGGAAGACAGGAAAAGAGTTAGGGACAGGGGGAAATAAGAAACATTAGAGGTTAAGGGGTAGGGAAGGAGGAGAGGAAGCAACTGAATGTTTGAACTGGAGGAACCCATGATGCACTGGACCTATTGTATTGGATGGAAATGAAGAGAGGGAGAGAGAGAACGAGGGATGAGGGGGTAGAAAAATATCAGACAACTGTGTGACAACAAGAAACATGGTGAGAATAACAGTAAAAGTAATGGGGATATGGTGAGTTGTAGGGTAGAGGTGGGGTGGTGGTGGTGGGTTGGTGTTAGTGGGGGAGGAGATGGGTTAGGGGTCTGGGTTAGAGGTAAGTTATATTGGTGGAATGTGATATAAACAGTTAATTAAAGCAAGATGGAGATTCTTTAACCCTGATTCTGCACTGCGGTAGACTACACACACGCACGCACACACGCACGCGCGCACACACACGCGCACACACCACACACACACACACACATTAATGTGTAGGTCTATGTGTGTGTCAGAGTGTGTGTGTGAGTTTCTCACTGTGCACTGGAAGACTAAAGCACCTCTCCCTTTGTGAAAGACTGCATCAGCTCTGGCTCTGGAACCTATTTGGTTCCATGTGTTTTGTGTGAGACGTCACAGGGAGGGTCACAGAGCAGCCAGGAATGTCTAGAAAAACGGTGGGAGAGATCTGTTTTGTTTGTGCAAGTGTTTGTGTATGTGTGGGTGTATGTGTGTGTCTGACCTGTCTTCTAGCACTTCTAGCACATTTGCATGTGTCTCTGCGAACACATATGTGTGTGTGTGTCACTGTGTGTAAATGTGTGTATGTGTGCGTGCCTGCGTGTGTGTAGATGTGTATAACTATACTTGTGGGGACCAGAAGTCCCCACAAGAATAGTAAACTAACAAAAATGTGACCAACTGGGGACATTTTGTTAGTCCCCACAATGTCAAATGCTATTTCTACAGTGTTTAGGGTTAAGGTTAAAATTAGGGTTAAAATTAGGTTTAGGGTTAGGGTTAGGAGCTAGGGTTAGTTTTAGGGTTAGGAGTTAGGGTTAGCTTTAGGGTTAGGGTTAAGGTTAAGGATAGGTTTTCGGGTTAAGGTTAATGTTAGCGTTAAGGTTAGGGTTAGGGTGAGGGTATTGGCTAGGGTTAGGGGTTAGGGAAAATAGGATTTTGTATGGGACTGAATTGTGTGTCCCCACAAGGTTAGTTATACAAGACTGTGTGTGTGTGTTTGTGTTTGTGTGTGTGTGTGTGTGTGTGTGTGTGTGTGTGTGTGTGTGTGTGTGTGTGTGTGTGTGTGTGTGTGAGCTTCACTCATCAGCCCGTTAGTGAGTGTGGGAGTGAAATGTGTTTCTAGTTAAGTTCTGAAAATCAGAAACACACTCTGGCACTTCAAACACACAGAGATATTTCTGTAGCCAAGTTCGCTTTATTCTCATTTTACTACATAGCTCTAGTCCCAAAGCTTTCCAAAACTGCACCACTTCCAGACCTTTAGTTCACAGACTTTTCCTTAACTTCCCTCTCCCCGCCCAGTAACAGAATAACTAAATCCAGCACAGAGTGACTGACTACTGAACACGTATGATTCAGCTACTACTCTGTAATACTTAATGCTTATACTTACAGTGCATTCGGAAAGTATTCAGACCCCTTGACTTTTTCCACATTTGGTTGCGTTACAGCCTTGTTCTAAAATGGATTCAATTGTTTTTTTCCCTCATCAATTTACACACAATACCCCATAATGACAAAACAAAAACAGGTTTTTATGAAAGAAGAAAAAAAAACGCTACAAGCTTGGCACACCTGTATTTGGGGAGTTTCTCCCATTCTTCTCTGCAGATCCTCTCAAGCTCTGTCAGGTTGGATGGGGAGCGTCGCTGAACAGCTATTTTCAGGTCTCCAGAGATTTTAGATCGGGTTCAAGTCCGGACTCTGGCTGGGCCACTCAAGGACATTCAGAGACTTGTCCTGAAGCCACTCCTGCATTGTCTTGGCTGTGTGCTTAAGGTCGTTGTCCTGTTGGAAGGTGAACCTTCGCCCCACTCTGAGGTCCTGAGCACTCTGGAACAGGTTTTCATCAAGGATCTCTCTGTACTTTAATCCGTTCATCTTTCCCTCAATCCTGACTAGTCTCCCAGTCCCTGCCGCTGAAAAACATCCCCACAGCATGATGCTGCCACCACCATGCTTCACCATAGGGATGGTGCCAGGTTTCCTCCAGATGTAACGTTTGGCATTCAGGCCAAAGAGTTCTATCTTGGTTTCATCAGACCAGAGAATCTTGTTTCTCATGGTCTGAGAGTCCTTTAGGTGCCTTTTGGCAAACTCCAAGCGGGCTGTCATGTGCCTTTTACTGAGGGGTTGCTTCCGTCTGGCCACTCTACCATAAAGGCCTGATTGGTGGAGTGCTAAAGAGATGGTTGTCTTTCTGGAAGGTTCTCCCATCTCCACAGAGGAACTCTGGAGCTCTGTCAGAGTGACCATCGGGTTCTTGGTCACCTCCCTGACCAAGGCCCTTCTCCCCCGATTGCTCATTTTGGCCGGGCGGCCAGCTCTAGGAAGAGTCTTGGTGGTTCCAAACTTCTTCCATTTAAGATTGATGGAGGCCACTGTGTTCTTGGGGACCTTCAATGCTGCAGAAGGTTTTTGGTTCTCTTCCCCAGATCTGTGCCTCGACACAATCCTGTCTCGGAGATCTACGGACAATTCCTTCGACCTCATCAAATCAAATCAAATTTGATTTGCCACGTGCCGAATACAAGAGGTGTAGACCTGACAGTGAAATGCTTACTTACAAGCCCTTAACCAACAATGCGATTTTAAGAAAATAAAAAAAAGTGTTAAGTAAAAAATAGATAAGTAAAAAATACAAATAGCAAATCATTAAAGAGCAGCAGTAAAATAAAATAACAGGAGGGAGGCTATATACAGGGGGTACCGGTACAGAGTCTATGTACGGGGGCACCGGTTAGTCGAGGTAATTGAGGTAATATGTACATGTGGGTAGCGTTAAAGTGACTATGCATAGGAAATAAATAGAGTAGCAGCAGCGTAAAAGAGGTGGTTGGGTTGTGGTGGGGGGGCAATGCAAATAGTCTGGGTAGTCATGATTAGCTGTTCAGGAGTCTTATGGCTTGGGGGTAGAAGCTGTTAAGAAGCCTTTTGGACCTAGACTTGGCACTCCGGTACCGCTTGCCGTGCGGTAGCAGAGAGAACAGTCTATGACTAGGGTGGCTGGAGTCTTTGACAATTTTTAGAGCCTTCCTCTGACACCGCCTGGCATAGAGGTCCTGGATGGCAGGAAGCTTGGCCCCAGTGATGTACTGGGCCATACGCACAACCCTCTGTAGTGCCTTGCGGTCGGAGGCCGAGCAGTTGCCATACCAGGCGATGATGCAACCAGTCAGGATGCTCTCGATGGTGCAGCTGTATAACTTTTTGAGGATCTGAGGACCCATGCCAAATCTTTTCAGTCTCCTGCAGGGCAATAGGCTTTGTCGTGCCCTCTTCACGACTGTCTTGGTGTGTTTGGACCATGTTAGTTTGTTGGTGATGTGGACACCAAGGAACTTGAAGCTCTCAACCTGTTCCACTACAGCCCCATCGATGAGAATGGGGGCATGCTCAGTCCTCTTTTTTTCCCCTGTAGTCCACAATCAACTTCTTTGTCTTGATCACGTTGAGGGAGAGGTTGTTATCCTGGCACCACACAGTCAGGTCTCTGACCTCCTCCTTATAGGCTGTCTCATCGTTGTCGGTGATCAGGCCTACCACTGTTGTGTCGTCGGCAAACTTAATGATGGTGTTGGAGTCGTGCCTGGCCATGCAGTCATGGGTGAACAAGGAGTACAGGAGGACACTGAGCACGCACCCCTGAGGGCCCCCCATGTTGAGGATCAGCGTGGCAGATCTGTTGTTACCTACCCTTACTACCTGGGGGCGGCCCCTCAGGAAGTCTAGGATCCAGTTGCAGAGGGAGGTGTTTAGTCCCAGGGTCCTTAGTTTAGTGATGAGCTTTGAGGGCACTATGGTGTTGAACGCTGAGCTGTAGTCAATGAATAGCTTTCTCACGTAGGTGTTCCTCTTGTCCAGGTGGGAAAGGGCAGTGTG
This sequence comes from Coregonus lavaretus, assembly GCF_964263955.1. Taxonomy (NCBI): domain Eukaryota; kingdom Metazoa; phylum Chordata; class Actinopteri; order Salmoniformes; family Salmonidae; genus Coregonus; species Coregonus lavaretus. The sequence goes on along the minus strand of NC_139998.1, from coordinate 29,317,557 downwards.
GAGTGCAATGGAGATTGCATCATCTGTGGATCTGTTGGGGCGGTATGCAAATTGGAGTGGGTCTAGGGTTTCTGGTATAATGGTGTTGATGTGAGCCATGACCAGCCTTTCAAAGCACTTCATGGCTACAGACGTGAGTGCTACGGGTCGGTAGTCATTTAGGCAGGTAATCTTAGTGTTCTTGGGCACAGGGAGTATGGTGGTCTGCTTGAAACATGTTGGTATTACAGACTACCATTTTGAAAATGTCAGTGAAGACACTTGCCAGTTGGTCAGCGCATGCTCGGAGTACACGTCCTGGTAATCCGTCTGGCCCTGCGGCCTTGTGAATGTTGACCTGCTTAAAAGTCTTACTCACATCGGCTACGGAGAGCGTGATCACATAGTCATCCAGAACAGCTGATGCTCTCATGCATGCTTCAGGGTTGCTTGCCTCGAAGCGAGCAGTGAAGTGATTTAGCTCGTCTGGTAGGCTTGTGTCACTGGGCAGCTCGCGGCTGTGCTTCCCTTTGTAGTCTGTAATAGTTTTCAAGCCCTGCCACATCCAACGAGCGTCGGAGCCGGTGTAGTACGATTCAATCTTAGTCCTGTATTGACTCTTTGCCTGTTTGATGGTTTGTCGAAGTGCATAGCGGGATTTCTTATAGGGAGACTTGGCACTCCGGTAACGTGGGCGGCAGGTAGCTTAGTGGTTAAGAGCGTTGTGCCAGCAACCAAAAGGTCGCTGGTTCTAATCCCCAAGCCGACTAGGTCAAAAATCTGTCGATGTGCCCTTGAGCAAGGCACTTTACCCTAATTGCTCATGTAAGTCGCTCTGGATAAGAGCGTCTGGTAAATGTAAATGTTATAGGCGTCTGGGTTAGCGTCCCGCTCCTTGAAAGCGGCAACTCTATCCTTTAGCTCAGTGCGGATGTTGCCTGTAATCCATGGCTTCTGGTTGGGGTATGTACGTACGGTCACTGTGGGGACAATGTCATCGATGCACTTATCGATGAAGCCAGTGACTGATGTGGTGTACTCCTCAATGCTATCGGAAGAATCCCGGATCATATTCCAGTCTGTGCTAGCAAAACAGTCCTGTAGCTTAGCATCTGCGTCATCTGACCACTTCCTTATTAACCGAGTCACTGGTGCTTCCTGCTTTAGTTTTTGCTTATAAGCAGTAATCAGGAGGATAGAGTTATGGTCAGTTTTGCCAAATGGAGGGCGAGGGAGAGCTTTGTATGCGTCTCTGTTTGTGGAGTAAAGGTGGTCTAGAGTTTTTTTCCCTCTGGTTGCACATTTAACATGCTGGTAGAAATGAGGTAGAACGGATTTAAGTTTCCCTGCATTAAAGTCCCCGGCCACTAGAAGGGCTGCCTCTGGATGAGAGTTTTCCTGTTTACTTATGGCCTTATACAGCTCATTGAGTGCAATCTTAGTACCAGCATCGGTCTGTGGTGTTAAATAGACAGCTACGAAAAATATAGATGAAAACTCTCTTGGTAAATAGTGTGGTCTACAGCTTATCATGAGATACTCTACCTCAGGCGTGCATAACCTAGAGACTTCCTTAGTATTAGATTTTATGCACCAGCTGTTGTTTACAAATATACACAGACCGCCACCCCTTGTCTTACCGGAGTCAGCCGTTCTGTCCTGCCGATGTAGTGTATATCCCGCCAGCTGTATGTTATCCATGTCGTCATTCAGCCACGACATGGTGAAACATAACATATTGCAGTTTTTAATGTCCTGTTGGTATGATAACCTAAATCTTAGGTCGTCCAATTTATTTTCAAATGATTGAACATTGGCTAATAGGATTGATGGAAGAGGCAGTTTAATCGCTCACCGTCGGATCCTTACAAGGCACCCCGACCTACGTCCACGATATATCCATCTCTTTCTCATGCAAATGACAGGGATTTGGGCTTTGTCGGGTGTCTGTAGAATGTCCTTTGCGTCCGACTCGATGAAGAAAAAATCTTGTCCAATACGAGGTGAGTAATCGCTGTCCTGATATCCAGAAGCTCTTTTTGGTAATAAGAGACGGTGGCAGAAACATTATGTACAGAATAAATTACAAATAACGCAAAAAAGCACACATAATAGTACAATTGGTTAGAGGGCTGTAAAACGGCAGCCATCTTCTCCGGCGCCAATTATGGCTTGGGACCTTATATAGACAGGTGTGTGCCTTTCCAAATCATGTCCAATCAATTGAATTTACCATAGGTGGACTCCAATCAAGTTGTAGAAACATCTCAAGGATGATCAACGGAAACAGGATGCACCTGAGCTCAATTTCGAGTCTCGTAGCAAAGGGTCTATATAATTATGTAAATAAGGTATTTCTAATATTTCTAAAAACCTGTTTTCGCTTCGTCATTATGGGGTATTGTGTGTAGATTGATGAGGATTTTATTTTCCTTTAATCCATTTTAGAATAAGGCTGTTACCTAACAAATTGTGGAAAAAGTCAAGGGATCTGAATACTTTTCGAATTATACTTTACTTTGAATCAAAGTTTGTGACACGTTTTCATACTTGAAGAGTGGTGTAAATTTGAGCTCCATACTCAATCTGTAGTGTAGATATGTGCTGTAGGTATTAGGAGAAATCTACTGGCCTCAATCCCACATAAATGGGACAGATTGGCACCATCTCACTACTTATGTTTAAGAACCTTCTAAACGGTAAGTACCAGCAGGATAAAAACAGCAAACAGGAATACAGTATCTAGGTTATATGTTATTATCACATTGCTGTGTCACAGATAGAGATCAAGCATGTTATTTTATTGCTAGATATTGCTGCACTGTTGGAGCTAGAAACATTAGCATTTCGCTGCACATGTGATAACATCTGCAAAACTGTGCACGCGACCAATAAACTTTGATTTGATTTTACTGATGACTGAGCGTTGTCCTTGAGCTAGTGACTGTGCAGCTCTAGGTTTGAGACACAAAAACCATGGTTTGCCTTGTAGATGTTATGCAAAGTAAGAATAGGAGATGTGCACCTGAGCACGCTGTCAGAGGGAGCTGAGTCACGATGAATATAGACTCATTTGACTATGAGAACAAATATTTAATGACACATTAACATGCACGCGTACTTGCACATTGTAGACAAACTGTCATCTTATGGATCCCGAACCCATTTAAATAAATGACCCTGTAATATGTAATGTGTTATATGTAGTGAAAATGTAGTAGTAGTAGAAAGCAGTAGAAGGTCATCATATAAGTTGGCTGATGTTTCACTATCATGACTGGAATGGCTGACAACCAGTATAACATCACAATCAAAGGACTTGTGAGGCAGATATACCCCCCCCCCCTCTCTCTCTTTCTCTCTGTGTCACTCTCTGTTGCTTCTGCTAATGCTGTAACAGTTAAGCTGAAATAACTGGGTCATACACACACACACACACACGCACACACACACGCACACACACACACACACACACGGCCTGGAGTTATATTTAATACAGCAAGCTGTAGAACAGGGCCAAAGCAAACATCTCCTTGAATCACATCCAGCAAGACGAAAGCTTTAATGCGCCTGCTATGATACTGCATCAGTGTGTGTATGTGTGTTCATGCATGTGTGCCCATGTTTGTGTGACACACCACACAGAGGAGCGAGGTGCCATAGTTATGCCAGGATGGGTCTGTCTCTGTTTTGTGGCCCTAAAGGGACCTGTGTGTGTGGGGGTTTGCATCTGTGTGTGTCTCTGTGTGTGTGTGTGTGTGTGCGTATGGGATGTCCACTTCTCTCTCTGTCACAGCTGCACTCTACCACTGCCCTATTTATGGGAAAGATGAGCTGCACCCTTTAGCTCCAGCCACAATGGATTAGTCCACTCTGCGACTCTCTGGGAAGAATACCCCATGAAGTCCCTCTATACCAGCTTATCACATAGACACACATACACACACATACACATCCGCACACGGACACACCATGCAGCGTTCTACTAAAACTCTTCCCTAACTCTGATGGAATTCCTCAGATTCGGGTTTAAAGTGGGGAATGCTGAACTTTGTTGATAAAGACAGCGGTACTTCTGACTGGGTGTGTTTGTGTCTGAGGCCACCATACATCTGCTCTGTGTTTAGGATGAAATTGGTTTAAGGAAATTATGGTGATCTAAACTAACAACGCAGAGATAGAGCGAGAGAAAGAAAGAGAGACAGAAAGAGAGAAAAAGATAGAAAGAGAGTGAGACAGAGAGAGAAAGAAAACAACTTCACATGGCACAGAGCATCAGTGTGTGTGTCACAAGAGAGATATCTGTTTCCCCTGACCTCCTCTCTTCATCCATTATTTAAGTTGAAATCAGTTTAGACCCTGCTCACTGATACTGCCAGCAGTGTGTGTGTGTGTGCGTTAGTGTTTGCATATACACTACCAGTCAAAAGTTTGGACACACCTACTCATTCCAGGGTTTTTCTTTATTTTTACTATTTTCTACATTGTAGAATAATGAAGACATCAAAACTATTAAACAACACATATGGAATCATTTAGTAACCACATTTTTTTTTAACAAATCAAAATATATTTTATATTTGAGGTTCTTCAAAGTAGCCACAGTTTGCCTTGATGACAGCTTTGCACACTTTTGGCATTCTCTCAACCAGCTTCATTAGGTAGTCACCTGGAATGCATTTAAATTAACAGGTGTGCCTTGTTAAAAGTTAATTTGTGGAATTTATTTCCTTCTTAATGCGTTTGAGCCAATCAGTTGCGTTGTGACAAGGTAGGGGTGGCATACAGAAGATAGCCCTATTTGGTAAAAGACCTAGTCCATATTATGGCAAGAACAGCTCAAAAAAGCAAAGAGAAAAGACAGTCCATCATTACTTTAAGACATGAAGGTCAGTCAATACGGAAAATTAAGAACTTTGAACGTTTCTTCAAGTGCAGTCGCAAAAACCATCAAGCGTTATGATGAAACTGGCTCTCATGAGGACTGCCACAGGAAAGGAAGACGCAGAGTTACCTCTGCTGCAGAGGATACGTTCATTAGAGTTACCAGCCTCAGAAATTGCAGCCCAAATAAATGCTTCACAGAGTTCAAGTAACAGACACATCTCAACATCAACTGTTCAGAGGAGACTGCGTGAATCAGGCCTTCATGGTAGAATTGCTGCAAAGAAACCACTACTAAAGGACACCAGTAAAAATAATAGACTTGCTTGGGCCAAGAAACACGAGCAATGGACATTAGAATGGTGGAAATCTGTCCTTTGGTCTGATGTGTCCAAATGTGAGATTTTTGGTTCCAACCGCTGTGTCTTTGTGAGACGCAGAGTAGGTGAACGGATGATCTCCGCATGTGTGGTTCCCACCATGAAACATGGAGGAGGAGGTATGATGGTGTGGGGGTGCTTTGCTGGTGACACTATCGTGATTTATTTAGAATTCAAGGCACACTTAACCAGCATGGTTACCACAGCATTCTGCAGCGATACGCCATCCCATCTGGTTTGCGCTTATTGGGACTATCATTTATTTTTCAACAGGACAATGACCCAACACACCTCCAGGCTGTGTAAGGGCTATTTGACCAAGAAGGAGAGTGATGGAGTGCTGCATCAAATGACCTGGTCTCCACAATCCCCCGACCTCAACCCAACTGAGATGGTTTGGGATGAGTCGGGCCGCAGAGTGAAGGAAAAGCAGCCAACAAGTGCTCAGCATATGTGGGAACTCCTTCAAGACTGTTGGAAAAGCATTCCAGGTGAAGCTGGTTGAGAGAATGCCAAGAGTGTGCAAAGCTCGCACAGTCTCACGTCAGAATCAGACATTCATCCATGTTTCTCATATTTCGAAGTTTTCCAAAGGTCAATTTTCGAAGTGTTTAAGGTTAGATTTAGGCATTAACTCCAATATCTTAAGGTTAGACATTAACTCCGAATGGTTAAGGTAAGGACTAAGCTTTGGGGTAGGCTTAAAACAAAAATATCAAAAACAACTTTCTATCACTGGATTCGAACTTGCAACCTTTTGGAATTAGAGGCAGATGCTTACGCCATCCCCGTCCACGATGCCCTCGCAAAACCGAAACCTACTTGAAGGTAACAGCGCTCACTGTTGCCCCTAGTGGCCAGTTTCCACGTCATCTCCCGACATCCTCAGACATGGATGGACGTCGAATACTGACTTGTATCACGGGTGACCTGGCTGCACACCTACTCCTCTTCATTACTACACTAAATATATGTACCTGTGAGTGTGTGTGCACGCAAATGTGTGTGTGCCTGTGAGTCCGTGTGTGTGTGTGTTCATTCTTCCAGAGGGAATCCCATCAGTATAAAGATAATGAATTGCCTGAGGGAGAGAGCCAGACACTGCAGGCTGGGATTGGAAAGGAAGAGGGTAATAATAACATACACATATTCAATCACTGCCTCCTGCCTTCTGCTTCCCTGAAGTGTATTATTTATATTCATCAAAAGTGTCTCCTATCAGATGTGTAGTCTTAAATATTATATCTGTCGGGAGAGAATAGGAATGGCCTCTGATGAATGCCAGCAGGAATGCCTACTCTTCTGCATCCCATTCCCCCTCTCCGCTCTCATGCCCTTCTCTTTCTCATTTTCCTTCTGTAATTCCTATTTTTCCACCCCTCATACTCTTTCCTCTCCCACCACTCCTCCTCCAATTCCTCCTTCTGCTCATCCTTCTCCTCCCTCTCTCCTACACTTTTAGAAAAAAGGCTTCCAAAAGGTTTTTTTGCCTGTCTCTATAGGAGAACCCTTTTGGTTCCAGGTAGAACCCTTGTTAGTTCCAGGTAGATCCCTTTTGGGACCCAAAAGGGTTCTGGAACCAAAAATGTTCTACCTGGAACCAAAAAGAAGGTTCTTCAAAGGGTTCTACTATGGGGACAGCCGAAGAACCCTTTTAGGCTCTAGATAACATATTTTCCTCTAAAAGTGTATAGGACTAAATCTCTGGAGAAGGTCACCCCACATCCTGTTAGGCAGCTGTGACGTGGGGTTTGTTCTCTCTAGAACAGATGTATCATACAGTCACTGTTCTGTAGCTACTGCTGCCTGACAGGCCAACTACATCTAAAACAACAATCAATAGCACAGTTTTGTGTCTGAGAGTAGGAGTGATGATATAATACAATAACTGATGAGTCATAAGAGAGGACATGATGACCCACGTCATCATGACTCTGTCTCCTAAGAGACCATGGATAATCAATGGCAGAGGGCTAGGGCTCTGTCGGAATCAGGTTTTGAGTGTGTGTGTTTATAGAAGAGGGGGTTTGATAAATCAGATAAACCTTTGAAATACATACTGTACACAAGATACAGTAGCTACATGTATAAATACAAAGGCTCTATCCCTGAGATGGATTTTCACCCTATAATCCCCTTTGCATTAACATCCTGTAGAGAGGCTATACATTTAAACTCACTTCTGAACCCACTACTACAGTCTGTACTGCAGGGATAACCCCAAACCATATCATATCTGGATTAAGTAACATGCTCTACAGCTCAGACAGGATTTAAAGGGCTACCAGCCACATTTGGCAAACCACGTCTGTTACAACACATCACTTGGCAACACAGTAGTATTAGAACATACCAAGCAGACTTGGAAACACAGGAATACTATGGTGTAAAGAACGGACTTGGCAACCCGTGTCTGTTAGGACATACCAACCAGAATTGGCAACCCATGTGTATTAGTTAACACCAGACAGACTTGGCCGGAAACATAAGTATGGCTCTGGACTCATCAATCCAAATCTCCTACAGCATATCATGCAGACCTGGCAAGCCCTGTCTTTGGTAGTATTCCAGGCATGCTTGACAGCAGAACGTGTAGTTGTGCGTGATAAAACAACATCAACAACTACAAGTATTCAACTCTTACATGTGTTACACCAGCAGATTGTTTCTCTTCTTAATTTATATCACTAGAAAAGTACATAAACAAAAACCGCTGTGCCTGAGCCTTAATTGTCTTCTTTGTTTAATCATATGATTTCTCAAACGGAAGGTCTGTGTTTGTGTGTGTGTGTGTGTGTGTGTGTGTGTGTGTGTGTGTATGTATGTGTGTGTGTATATGTAATTAATCCAGCGGGCCACTGTCTAATGGCCCTAGCGTGGCATATTCTCACATTACCAGAGAAATGAGATTCCTGCTACACTAAGGAGCTTATGATCCACAGTAAGTAAATTACATGGTAGAGAGGGAGAAAGCGAGAGAGAGAGGATTTGTGTATCTGTGTGTGCCATAAAGACTGCGGCAAATTGTGAATACTGCAAGTGCAAAAATCTAAGAGAGACAGATGGAGAGAAGAGAGAGGTATTATATGCAAGCCCTATTTCCTCATAAGCTTGTGTATGCTCCCAAAAAACATGAAATATGAGTGAATGTTATATTTACGTAATAACTTATCCTGAGGCCTCTGCTGGTACACTGTATATGTAACAGACATATTAATGGACTTTATTTCCTCTGAGTAGAACTTCAAGAAGATAAATAGATGTTTATCTATGTTTCCCATCATTAACTGGCCACTCTGTTTATCTCAATGCATACTTACAGTACATGTGTTCCTCTCTCTCACACACACACACACACACACACACACACACACACACACACACACACACACACACACACACACACACACACACACACACACACACACACACACACACACACACACACACACACACACACACACACACACACACACACACACATTTTACTTTCCTTGTGGGGACCAAACAATTGATTCCCATTCAAAATCCTATTTTCCTTAAGCCCTAACCCTAAACCTAACCCTAACCCTAATCCTTAACCTAACCCTAATCTTAACCCCAAAACCCTAACCTTAACCCCAAACCCCCCACCCTAACCCTAAACCTAACCCTACATGTCCTTTTTCTTGTTCTAATTTCCTTGTGAGGACTTCTGATCCCCACAAGGACAGTAAAACCAAACACACACACACACACGCACAAACATACACACACACACGCACGCACGCACGCACGCACGGACGCACGCACGCACGCACACACACACACACATACACTCTCTCTCTCTCTCTCTCTCTCTCTCTCTCTCTCTCTCTCTCTCTCTCTCTCTCTCTCTCTCTCTCTCTCTCTCTCTCTCTCTCACACACACACACACACACACACACACAGACAGAGAAATCCACTGTTGAGCTATGTGATGTAGTGGAGACTAGTCGGTTAAAACAGTTTACAGTGTGTCCCTCGGGAGCACAGCTTATTTGCATAGTATGTCTAGAAAACATTAACCACTGCCTCATTCCCAGGTTTATCATGTGTGTCTGTGTGTGTGTGTGTGTGTGTGTGTGTGTGTCTGTGTGTGTGTGTGTGTGTGTCTGTGTGTGTGTGTGTGCATGTGTGTGTGTACGTGTGTGTCCGAACATAAAACATAAACAAGCCTCCAGCTAGTTATTAGAAAATTACAAATTAGAAAAGTACGGAAAACCAAACAAACTTATGAACAGATAGGGAATGGAATCTCTCATCTCTCCTCCTCTCCATCCCTTTCTCCAATACTCCACCTCTTCCTTCTCTCCACTCCTCCACCCTGCAGAAACAACAGAATCTCTCACGGTTTGGTTCTGGGAAAAGTTTTTCTCCCATAAAACACCGGAGTTGGCTGGAAAACAGAGCTGGCAGCCAGAGCGGGATAGAGATCGGAATTCTATTGAACAGAGTCAGAGGCGCGTGTGTACTGTATGTCAGAGGAGAGCTGAGCTGGTAGCTTCCCCTACAGTTGGATAGGGAATGAGGGATGGGGGAGTTGGGATTTGTCGTGCATCAGCAGATTCTAATGTATAATGCAATGTGTGTGTGTGTGTGTGTGTGTGTGTGTGTGTGTGTGTGTGTGTGTGTGTGTGTTTCTGTGTAAACGCACAAGTGGCTGTGCTTATGTAGTATGTATGTGTGTGTTAGTGTTTAAACTATGACAAAAATAAAAAAAATTCTGACACAAAACAATTTTAGGCAATCACTAGATAATACAAATCCAAGAAATCCTCTGGCAGCATGATTTGATGAGCAGCTTACAGTTTAGCAACACACACACACACATACACACACACACACACATTGTGTGTCTATGTATGCTGATTATACACATCAGCTACCACAGCAAGTGGATTCACCGCAACACAAGTAGTTTTAGAATGGGTGGCAAGAAATAAGCTAGTCCTAAATATTTCAAAAACTAAAAGCAGTGTATTTGGGACAAACCATTCACTAAACTCTAAACCTCAACTAAATCTTGTAATGTGGAAATTGAGCAAATTGAGGAGACTAAACTGCTTGGTGTAACCCTGGATTGTAAACTGTCATGGTCAAAACATATTGACGCAACGGTAGCTAAGATGGGGAGAGGTCTGTCCATAGTACGAAAAAAATACAAAAATGTATGCACTCACTACTGTATGTCGCTCTGGATAAGAGCGTCTGCTAAATGACTAAAATGTCAAATGTAAATAAAGCGCAGCTCTGCTTTATTGACATTGCTATCAACAAAACAAGTCCTACAAGCCCTAGTTTTGTAACTCCTGGACTACTGCCCAGTCATATGGTCAAGTGCCACAAAGAGGGACATAGGAAAATTACAGTTGGCCCAGAACAGAGCAGCACGGATGGCCCTTAAATATACATGGAGAGCTTACATCAATGATATCACTACTGGTCTTTGTGAGAGGTATTGATATGTTGAAAGCACCGAGCTGTCTGTTCAAACGACTAGCACGCAGCTCAGACACCCATGCATACCCCACATGACATGCCACCATTCTCTCAACCAGCTTCATGAGGAATGCTTTTCCAACAGTCTTGAAGGAGTTCCAACATATGCTGAGCACTTGTTGGCTGCTCTTCCTTCACTCTGTGGTCAAACTCATCCCAAACCATCTCAATTTGGTTGAGATCAGGTGATTGTGGATGCCAGGTCATCTGATGCAGCACTCCATTACTCTCCTTGGTCAAATAACCCTTACGCAGCCTGGAGGTGTGTTTTGGGTCATTGTCCTGATGAAAAATAAATGATAGCCCCAATAAGTGCAAACCAGATGGGATGGCGTATCACTGCAGAATGCTGTGGTAGCCATGCTAGTTAAATAAATCACTGACAGTGTCACCAACAAAGCACCCCCACACCATCACAACTTCTCCTCCATGCTTCACGGTGGGAACCACACATGCAGAGCTCATCCGTTCACCTACTTTGAGTCTCACAAAGACAAGGCGGTTGGAACCAAAATTCTCAAATTTGGACTATTCAGACCAAAGGAAAGATTTCCACCGGTCTAATGTCCATTGCTCGTGTTTGCTCGTGTTTCTTGGCCCAAGCAAGTCTCTTCTTCTTATTGGTGTCCTTTAGTAGTGGTTTCTTTGCAGCAACTCGACCATGAAGGCCTGATTCATGCTGTCTCCTCTGAACAGTTGATGTTGAGATGTGTCTGTTACTTGAACTTTGTGAAGCATTTATTTGGGCTGCAATCTGAGGTGCAGTTAACTCTAATGAACTTATCTTCCTTTCCTGTGGCAGTCCTCATGAGAGCCAGTTACATCATAGCGCTTCATGATTTTTGCGACTGCATTTGAAGCAACTTTCAAAGTTCTTGAACATTTCTAGATTGACTGATCTTCATGTCTTAAAGTAATGATGGACTGTTGTTTCTCTTTGCTTATTTGAGCTGTTCTTGCCATAATATAGACTTGGTCTTTTACCAAATAGGGCTATCTTCTGTATACCACCCCTACCTTGTCACAACACAAGTGATAGGCTCAAACGCATTAAGAAGGAAATAAATTCCACAAATTAACTTTTAAAAAGGCACACCTGTTAATGCATTCCAGGTGTCGACCTCACAAAGCTGGTTGAGAGAATGCCAAGAGTGTGCAAAGCTGTCATCAAGGCAAAGGGTGGCTACTTTGAAGAATCTCAAATAGAAAATATATTTTGATTTGTTTAACACTTTTTTAGTTACTACATGATTCCATATGTGTTCTTTCATAGTTTTGATGTCTTCACTATTATTCTACAATGTAGAAAATAGTTTAAAAAAAGAAAAACCTTGGAATTAGTAGGTGTGTCCAAACCTTTGACTGGTAGTGTGTATTGTAATATTGTTATATGGTGGTATTAGAAATGTTGTGTTGTAGATATGTTTATTTTAATTTTTATGTGCTGTGCCTTAATATGTTTGGACCCCAGGAAGAATAGCTGCTGCCTTGGCTAATTGGGATCTCTAATAAATCCCCCCCTCAAAAAAATAAATTGTGTTATGGTCAAAAGAGTCTCAAGTCTAAGCTGTGTAAGTCACTGAGGATGAAAGTGAGGGCTAGGTAAATAAATATTAAAATCATAACAGGAGTGTTGCAGAGGAGGAAATGGCCACCTGGGTCTGCTATATCCCCAAATTCTCTATTTTTTCCTTCCTACCTCCCCAGGATATCCTGCCTTTCACAGTGAGGAGAGGCGGATGAGTAGGAGAGAGGGACAGAAGGAAGAGGAGGAGATAAAGAAGGAGGGAGGGGTGTTGAGCTTAGGGCTTAGCACAACACAGCAGCAAGACATTGAACCAGCCTGTAGCTTTAAAGAGGCCTTCCCCAGGGAGAAAGTGTGACTGAATGTTGTTGAGTTGACATTATTCACAGATTGATATAGCATTGCGTGAACACATGGGGTGCCATTTCACGAGGGTGTGTGTGTGCATGTGTGTGTGCATGTGCATGTGTGTGTGTGCATGTCCCTGTACAGTGCCTTCAGAAAGTATTCACACCCTTTACTTTTTCCAAATTTTGTTGTATTACACAGCCTGAATTTAAAACGGATTACATTGAGATTTTGTGTCACTGGCCTACTCTAGGCCTACTTGGAGTAAGCTACATAGTGAGAGCGTGCATAATTTACAATTGAACCAAGAAAAATGGATGCACATGCTGCGTTAGCGTTGCTAAAAGATCTGAATAAAAACGACTTAGATGGCGGGGAAGAAATGGATCATGACATCTCTGATTATTCTTATTCTTATTCATGCTGAACAGCTTTCCATATCTGGGAAAGGATCCATATCGGGGCAGCAGGTGAACGCGTTTTGGATAATGTTTTGGATCAGATGGCACGGCTGTACTAGCTGAAAGGAGGAACTCGCCGCTGGCCTGTTGCTGTGTTCTACAACATACTTGACTGCAATCAATACACACGTGTTGTTGAAGCAGTGCATGAACAACACCCATGAGACCAGAAGAGACTTCATCATGAGTCTGGCACACGGGCTGCGTGAGAGACATATGAGAGGCAGCAGCAAAGATTCCACGCGAGCCAAATTGTGCACTGCTCCCGGGGAGGAGAAGCTGCAAGGTGGGCAGATGCACTCGGAACAGAACCCACGACACCTGTTTCAGCTGCAAGCGACTTGTTTGTGGGAAGTGTTGCAATCAAGTGAGTTAAACGATAACAACTAATTGAGATCCAACTATTACGTGAAGACGCACACCATACTGTAAGCAGGAGCGAGGCCACAAATAATGTGACCAATAACTGACAATAAGACTATTTTTGACTGCTGCCATATCGACAATTATATTCATTATAATACCATTATTGCTTTCGTGCTGATTTTCACCGTTCACAAGCACACTTGGCGCCTATACTAATATTTAGGCTACTTATATTTTCTTCATTGACCGTGTGTCTTGCGGTATGGGTATTCTCATTAGTTTTGTTATAAACATAAGGTTTTAGTGTTTCAATGCACATGCTTTTTGTTTCATAGTTAAAACAAAAGCACTCCACGAATAAAATCGATTTGACATATAATTCTGTTTTTGGTGGTTTTTCATTTTTACATATAGCCTACAGTAACATAAACTAATGAAATTGTTCTTTTAAATATTTACATTTGGTAATGTTACCTAACAACTTCATAAACACAGCCAAATGACATTGGCAATGAGGCCAGGCTTTTCTAGTTAAATTGATTTATTAGACTGGTGGATATTGGTACTCCTCAAGGCCCGGCTATTCTGCTGTTAAATATGCATACGGTAATTTTGACCGTCATGGCGCTTTTGAGGATGAAATGCTCAAAGTTTTTGTATTTTATATTTGTCTGAAGGTACTGCTAGAGTGTATAATACAAATATTTAGGAAAAGTCAGGGACAGGTGGGTTCAA
>NC_139998.1:29270859-29298359 GCF_964263955.1 Coregonus lavaretus | reverse complement strand
GTGGACGATAGAGGGATTTGCTCACACTCTCCACACCTCCACTCAGCCACCGGTCAGTTCCCTTCTCCCTTCTCATCTTACCCAATTCCATCGCACGCACACACACACACACACGCACACACACACACACACACACACACACACACACACACACACACACACACACACACACACACACACACACACACACACACACACACACACACACACACACACACACACACACACACACACACACACACACACACACACACACACACACACACACACACACACACACACACACACACACACACACACACACACACACACACACACACACACACACACACACACACACACACACACACACACACACACACACACACAGCAGCCAGCAGATTCGCTGACGTCCCGTCTCCAGATGGAGGATGGGAGTGTTTTCTCTCAGCTCTGGGAGTCAGGCCAGATTCTCCAGTTTTTCAACAGGGACCAGAATTCCCAGGACATTGTGTGGCCTGATGTGACCTCTGAGTCTGGAAGAACACCATGCAACCTCCCCCCCCCCGTCCTTTGAGACTTAACTTTATCTATACCCATGAAAACCTAGCAATCTACCTTTTATGATAACAGCAACATCAACATGTAATTTCCATTTAACACACACAAACATGTATGTTACATCTAACACATACCAGAACTCTACAATCTCCTCGTGGGTATTTCCCATGATGCTTTGAGTCTGGTTAGTTGTAGTTGTAAACATCTTATAAATTCCAAACATGCCTTTCCCCTACAGGCCCATTCGAATACAGTAGATAGATTGGATTTCTTCCCTCTTCCTCAGCAATGCAACAGAAAGCATTGATCAATACAGCAGTGTGAATGAGTTCAATACCACCAAACTGAAGGGGCCTATTGAATGGGCTGGACTGGACTGATTTATATTGTGGGGGTGGGGAGGATGATATCGACGCAAGGGTCAATGCTTACTGCTGAGTTGTGGTTTTATAAGAGTGCAGCAGCCGTGTGTGTATGTCAAAGGAGATTGGTGACACCTTAATTGGGGAGGGCGTGCTCGTGGTAATGGCTGGAGCAGATTTGGTGGAATGTTATCAAATACATCAAACACATGTTCCATGTGTTTATACCATTCTATTTGCTCCGTTCCGGACATTATTATGAGCCGTCCTCCCATCAGCAGCCTCCACTGGTGTATGTGTGTGGGCATGAGTGTACGTGGAGCTGAATAACTGCTGTATGTCTCTGACACTAATACATTCATTTGCTTATGAATGTCAATAGAAGTATAAAGAAATTACTATCACAACCTACATCAACTCTGAATGCTGGTAAAAGCAGTCTTTTTGTTTCATAATTCTCCCTACTGTAAGAGCACTGCACTCATCTGGGTGTAGATAGAAAGGCATAAACACACTAGCATTCTCTCTCTCTCTCTCTCTCCTTCTCTCTCTCTCTCTCTCTCTCTCTCTCTCTCTCTCTCTCTCTCTCTCTCTCTCTCTCTCTCTCTCTCTCTCTCTCTCTCTCTCTCTCTCTCTCTCTCTCTCTCTCTCTCTCTCTCTTCTCTCTCTCTCTCTCTCTCTCTCTCTCAATTTCAATTCAATTTCAATTTAAGGGGCTTTATTGGCATGGGAATCATATGTTTACATTGCCAAAGCAAGTGAAATAGATAATATAATAATAATAATTAATTAATAATAATAATATGAAATAAACAATAAAACATTTACAGTAAACATTACACATACAAAAGTTCCAAAATAATAAAGACATTTCAAGTGTCATAGTCATAGTATGTCTATACAGTTCCTTGCAAAAGTATTCATCCCCCTTGGCGTTTTTCCTATTTTGTTGCATTACAACCTGAATTTAAATGGATTTTTATTTGGATTTCATGTAGTGGACATACACAAAATAGTCCAAATTGGTGAAGTGAAATGAAAAAAATAACTTAACGGAAAAGTGGTGCGTGCATATGTATTCACCCCCTAAGCCCCTAAATAAGATCTGGTGCAACCAATTACCTTCAGAAGTCACATAATTAGTTAAATAAAGTCCACCTGTGTGCAATCTAAGTGTCACATGATCTCAGTATATATACACCTGTTCTGAAAGGCCCCAGCGTCTGCAACACCACTAAGCAAGCGGCACCATGAAGACCAAGGAGCTCTCCAAACAGGTCAGGGACAAAGTTGTGGAGAAGTACAGATCAGGGTTGGGTTATAAAAAAATATCTGACATTTTTGAACATCCCACGGAGCACCATTAAATCCATTATACATTTTTTTAGAGAATATGGCACCACAACAAACCTGCCAAGAGAGGGCCGCCCACCAAAACTCACGGACAAGGCAAGGAGGGCATTAATCAGAGAGGCAACAAAGAAACCAAAGATAACCCTGAAGGAGCTGCAAAGCTCCACAGCGGAGATTGGAGTATCTGTCCATAGGACCACTTTAAGCCATACACTCCACAGAGCTGGGCTTTACAGAAGAGTGGCCAGAAAAAAATATGCAAACACGCTGGTCAGATGAGACTAAAATGTAGCTTTTTGGCCTTCAAGGAAAATGCTATATCTGGCGCAAACCCAACACCTCTCATCACCCCGAGAACACCATCCCCACAGTGAAGCATGGTGGTGGCAGCATCATGCTGTGGGGATGATTTTCATCAACAGGGACTTGGAAACTGGTCAGAATTGAAGGAATGATGGATGGCGTTAAATACAGGGAAATTCTTGAGGGAAACCTGTTTCAGTCTTCCAGAGATTTGAGACTAGGACGGAGGTTCACCTGACCCTAAGCATACTGCTAACGCAAGACTTGAGTGGTTAAGGGGAAACATTGAGAATCTGTGGTATAACTTAAAGATTGCTGTACACCAGCGGAACCCATCCAACTTGAAGGAGCTGGAGCAGGGGGTGAATAGTTATGCACGCTCAAGTTTTCAGTTTTTGTGTCTTATTTCTTGTTTGTTTCACAATAAACAATATTTTGCATCTTCAAAGTGGCAGGCATGTTGTGTAAATCAAATGATAGAAACCCCCAAAAAATCAATTTTAATTCAAGGTTGTAAGGCAACAAAATAGGAAAAATGAATACTTTCGCATGCCACTGTATACAGTCTTGTAATGATGTGCAAATAGTTAAAGTACAAAAGGGAAAAATAAATAAACATAAATATAGGTTGTATTTCCAATAGTGTTTGTTTCCTCACTGGTTAGTCTTTTCTTGTGGCAACAGGTCACGAATATTGCTGCTGTGATTGCACACTGTGGTATTTCACCCAATAGATATGTGAGTTTATAAAAATTGGATTTGTTTTCGAATTCTTTGTGGGTCTGTGTAATCTGTGGGAAATATGTGTCTCTAATATGGTCATACATTTGGCAGGAAGTTAGGAAGTGCAGCTCAGTTTCCACCTCATTTTGTGGGCAGTGTGCACATAGCCTGTCTTCTCTTCAGAGCCAGGCCTGCCTACGGCGGCCTTTCTCAATTGCAAGGCTATGCTCACTGAATCTGTCCATGGTCAAAGTTTTCCTTAATTTTGGGTCAGTCTCTCTCTCGCTCTCTCTCTAATACCACAGATGGTGTGGTGTTAACCTGAAAACCCCAAACATCTTAAATGCTGGTTTCCAGGGGTTATCAATTTGGGTTCAGGCCTATACACATATTTTTTGGGTGAAAATATGTGTGGTTGCAGTACAACTGCTGATCTGTGTTATTTCACAGCAGTACAGCAATATAACCTTTAATATAGACCCTGGCCTCATCCAGCCCTGTGTCAGATAGTCTTGAGAACTCTACTTTTCTCTGTCCGTGTCTAGACTTGCAGATAATGCAGTTTTTATATTCTGATCATGGAGTTCTGATCATGGAATTCCGAAAACATCATTTTCTTTTTGTAAAAAATATTAGCTAGCTGGCTAGCATTTATGAGGCCAGCAAACATGTTCCTCACACGCTAGAGTGCTAATGACGGTCCACACAAAATGCGTCCTTTCAATGCGATCTTCGTATTCTGATAGCAGAAGTCGCATGTAAGTGTCAAGTGTAGACACGGCCAATGCTCACTATAAGAAGAACTATCAGCCCACGGAGAGAAGCACGAGATTGAACTTCACTGAACCTTCTAGAGTTTTCCCTCTTACTTAACACTATCAACGTTTCCCTTTACTGGGGCAATTGTGATGAAATCAATGCAATATTAGCCACTTTCAATGCAACATACAGAAACAAAACGAACTATGCAAGAGATCTGTTGTAGGCAGAACACATCGGAGTAGGATTCTATTGCACAGGACTCAGCCCATACTCTACACAGACCTTGCAGCATAACCAATCAGAGCTGCACTAGGCCTATATGCAAATAGACCATTGCCACATATGGATCTGTGCCATTTACTTTGAACTGGACTCTGTTTACCATTGTGGTCGAGAGTAGATGCACTTGTTTTGAGATCAAAGCAAGAGCTGCATGTAGCCACGTGTGCACATTTTGTTCATATCCTTTGCTAGTTAGTGAGTTATTAGCCCAGTTATAAATAATTTGTAGTCAGCAGTAGGGGAGTGATTGCTTCCTATAAGAGCACAAAACGTGTACATTTCTAGACATGTTGAAAAGTGAGTCAGGTAAAGAGCTTATTTTTTCTTAAAGGGGCAGTGTTGTATTTTGAGACAGGCTTGAATAAGCTAAGTAGCCAATAGGCAGAGGGTAGCATAATTTGTCTAATTCGCTGTAATAATGGTATGGGAATAATAATGCTTTTATTTAGTGAAATGGTTTCTTGCATCAAACAACACAAAAAAGTGGATAAACAGGTTCATGTCAAGCCCTGCATGTTATTTTTCAAATGTCTCATGGAATGTCGGCCTACATTGAACACCACACATTGGCTGCTACTGAATGATAGAACAGCTATTTTATGTTAAAATGTTATGAGATGCATTTTCTCCATTGTTTTTGATGGAAAGCCACTCTGGTAGGCCTACATTATGATCAAATAGCCACAGTAGCCTACTTGGCCACTGTTAAAACTGTAAGTTAAAGCGGGTACAGCCTCAGTGTTCACAGTAAACGCGTGCTGGAAGTTCCACTGAATTGTCACAACGTTCAGCAGACCTGAAATTTGCTCAGTGCCCAAAAATCTTTGAGGGAACATTGGACATGGCCTCTGGAATGTTTAACATTCCAGATGTGTAAGTGTTCCCTTTTTTCCACAGCTGAGTCCTGGCTGTTACTGTGGAGTCTACAGAAGGTCAGCTCTCACTGTACTTTAGGACGGGTGTAAATATTTGTTGTGTGTGTATGTATGTGTGTTCCCAGGATGTTGTATGTGTACAGTGTCCTGTGGAATCCTGGGAAAGGTCATGGAATACTCCTCAGCAGAGTGCCAGATGACCGTTACCATTGCAACAGAAAATACTGTCGGAACCATAGAGATAGAACAGAGAGGCTAGACTGTTTGGGATATTAAACTTTGCCAGACCCTGTGAGGGCCAGAAGGAATGGACAGGCAGATTGATACTGAAGGTTATTCACAAAGCTGACAAGGCCTGGTACTAGAGTTGCAAAGCTACTGGTAATTTACCAAAGTTACCAGAATCTTGGGTAATTTAGGTAATTAACAGAAAAGATATGGCAATCTATGATAACTTTTTATTTATTTTTTATTTCACCTTTATTTAACCAGGTAAGCCAGTTGAGAACAGGTTCTCATTTACAACTGCGACCTGGCCAAGATAAAGCAAAGCAGTGCAATAAAAACAACACAGAGTTACATATGGGGTAAAAAAACATAAAGTCAGAAATACAACAGAAAATATATATACAGTGTGTGCAAATGTAGCAAGTTATGGAGGTAAGGCAATAATAGGCTATAGTGCAGAATAATTACAATAGTATTAACACTGGAATGCTAGATGTGCAAGAGATTATGTGCAAATAGAGATACTGGGGTGCAAAAGAGCAAAATAAATAACAATATAGGGATGAGGTAGTTGGGTGGTCTAATTTCAGATGGGCTGTGTACAGGTGCAGTGATCGGTAAGGTGCTCTGACAACTGATGCTTAAAGTTATTGAGGGAGATAAGAGTCTCCAGCTTCAGAGATTTTTGCAATTCGTTCCAGTCATTGGCAGCAGAGAACTGGAAGGAATGGCGGCCAAAGGAGGTGTTGGCTTTGGGAATGACCAGTGAGATATACCTGCTGGAGCGCAGACTACGGGTGGGTGCTGCTATGGTGACCAATGAGCTAAGATAAGGCGGGGATTTGCCTAGCAGTGATTTATAGATGGCCTGGAGCCAGTGGGTTTGACGACGAACATGTAGTGAGGACCAGCCAACAAGAGCGTACAGGTCACAGTGGTGGGTAGTGTATGGGGCTTTGGAGACAAAACGGATGGCACTGTGATAGACTACATCCAATTTGCTGAGTAGAGTGTTGGAGGCTATTTTGTAAATGACATCGCCGAAGTCAAGGATCGGTAGGATAGTCAGTTTTACGAGGGCATGTTTGGCAGCATGAGTGAAAAAGGCTTTGTTGCGAAATAGGAAGCCGATTCTAGATTTAACTTTGGATTGGAGATTCTTAATGTGAGTCTGGAAGTTGAGTTTACAGTCTAACCAGACACCTAGGTATTTGTAGTTGTCCACATACTCTAGGTCAGACCCGTCGAGAGTGGTGATTCTAGTCGGGTGGGCGGGTGCCAGCAGCGTTCGATTGAAAAGCATGCATTTAGTTTTACTAGTGTTTAAGAGCAGTTGGAGGCTACTGAAGGATTGTTGTATGGCATTGAAGCTCGTTTGGAGGTTTGTTAACACAGTGTCCAATGAAGTGCCAGATGTATACAAAATGGTGTCGTCTGCGTAGAGGTGGATCTGAGAGTCACCAGCAGCAAGAGCGACATCATTGATATACACGGAGAAAAGTGTCGGCCCAAGAATTGAACCCTGTGGCACCCCCATAGAGACTGCCATAGGTCCAGACAACAGGCCCTCCGATTTGACACACTGAACTCTATCTGAGAAGTAGTTGGTGAACCAGGCGAGGCAGTCATTTGAGAAACCAAGGCTATTTAGTCTGCCAATAAGAATGCGGTGGTTGACAGAGTCGAAAGCCTTGGCCAGGTCGATGAAGACGGCTGCACAGTACTGTCTATTATCAATCGCGGTTATAATATCGTTTAGGACCTTGAGCGTGGCTGAAGTGCACCCGTGACCAGCTCGGAAACCGGATTGCATAGCGGAGAAGGTACGGTGGTATTCGAAATGGTCGGTGATCTGTTTGTTAACTTGGCTTTCAAATACTTTCGAAAGGCAGGGCAGGATGGATATAGGTCTGTAGCAGTTTGGATCTAGAGTGTCACCCCCTTTGAAGAGGGGGATGACCGCGGCAGCTTTCCAATCTCTGGGGATCTCAGACGTTATGAAAGAGAGGTTGAACAGACTAGTAATAGGGGTTGCGACAATTTCGGCGGCTAGTTTTAGAAAGAAAGGGTCCAGAATGTCTAGCCCAGCTGATTTGTAGGGGTCCAGATTTTGCAGCGCTTTCAAAACATCAGCTGTCTGAATTTGTGTGAAGGAGAAGCGGGGGGGGGGGGGCATGGGCAAGTTGAGGCAGAGGGTGCAGAGTTGGTGGCCGGGTTAGTGGTAGCCAGATGGAAAGCATGGCCAGCTGTAGCAAAATGCTTGTTGAAATTCTCGATTATTGTAGATTTATCGGTGGTGATAGTGTTTCCTAGCCTCAGTGCAGTGGGCAGCTGGGAGGAAGTGCTCTTATTCTCCATGGACTTTACAGTGTCCCAAAACTTTTTGGAGTTAGTGCTACAGGATGCAAATTTCTGTTTGAAAAAGTTAGCCTTTGCTTTCCTGACTGCTTGTGTATATTGGTTCCTAACTTCCCTGAAAAGTTGCATATCGCGGGGGCTATTTGATGCTAATGCTATACGCCACAGGATGTTTTTGTGCTGGTCAAGGGCAGTCAAGTCTGAGGAGAACCAGGGGCTATATCGGTTCTTAGTTCTGTATTTTTTGAATGGGGCATGTTTATTTAAGATTGAGAGGAAATTACTTTTAAGGAACAACCAGGCATCCTCTACTGACGGAATGAGATCTATATCCATCCAGGATACCTGGGCCAGGTCAATTAGGAAGGCCTGCTCGCTAAAGTGTTTTAGGGAGCGTTTGACAGTGATGAGGGGTGGTCGTTTGACCGCGGACCCGTTACGGACGCAGGCAATAAGGCAGTGATCGCTGAGATCCTGGTTGAAGACAGCTGAGGTAATTTATACTAGAATAACTTTGGTAACTTTGGTAATTTATACTAGAATAACATTTTTATTTTTGTATTAATATACTATATAATATTCATTTTTGTCCATATTGTGCATAGGTTTCAAGAGAAAAATGCATATTTAATGAAAAAAGCATGTAATCAAGAATGGCATTATTTTCAATTAACTCTGCAACTCTTCCAACTATTGACTTTTTTTTAACAACTGCCACCAGTTTGACGGCAAAACATGGACAACAAATGCATATTGACATAGTCAATGAAATAAAAGTGTAAAAAAAAAGATCTTTCATACTGAAACCCTCATATTAAACACCAATGGTATTCACTAAGTTGATGGTTTGAATTTAGGATAATGTTTTACAGCTTTGTCATTCTATATTTTTTTGTTTTTTATTATTTCATATATTTTACATGCGATAAGGCCACACAGAGGGCCAGAGGTAATTGCAGACAACCTTGATAATCTGAAGTATCCAAAAAAGCCACTAGATGTCATCTTATGAAATTCCAAATAAACCTTGAAGGGTACCAAAATTCTAGCAGTTTACTGGTAAACTTCGAAAGTTTCCAGTAATATGCCCTCCCTGTGCAACCCTACCTGATACCCAGTAACACACACACACATGCGCACACACACACACACACACATGCTCTCACTGAAGCATCACTGTTCCAGATCATTCTCATAGAGAAACATCCTAAGACAGGGAACAGGGGTAACTTTCCCTCCATTTTCTTCCTCCCACTTTTCTCTCCTCTCTCTCTCCCTTCTCTTGCTCCCTGTTTCTCTCTCTCTCTCTCTCTCTCTCTCTCTCTCTCTCTATATATATATATATATATATATATATATATATATATACTCTTACTACCTGCTTTCTCTCTCTCTGATTACAGTTTTTCTAGATTGCTAAGACACATTTCTTGAAAGCTGCTCTCCTTTTCTCTTAACTGTGAACACAAAACCCAATTTTCAAGCTACATTCACAAAACCTCAGACTCTTCTTGCAAAACCAAACTTTCACCTCAAAACAGTTCAATCTGTGCTCAAAACTGAACTATGTTGTCAAATCGTGCCCCGAGTCAATCAAAATAAAAAAACACTACTGAACAGTCACTAAACACTACGTAGAAAAATAGAAAACACAATGCTCAGGACATGAAGCTGGAGAAATAAATGTTTATTGTTCACTGTAGGCTAAATGCATGTTGCAAAACAAAAAAAACTGTGCATTTAGCACTTGTACAAAAAGACAAAACAGAAATCTTGTGCATTTACATGTAGCACTTGTAAAAACAAACAGAAATCTTATGCGTTTGCCACTTGTGTATTTACATTTACATTTTTAGTCATTTAGCAGACGCTCTTATCCAGAGCGACTTACAGTTAGTGAATACATATTTTTATTTTTTTATACTGGCCCCCTGTGGGAATCAAACCCACAACCCTGGCGTTGCAAACGCCATGCTCTATCAACTGAGCTACATCCCTGCCGGCCATTCCCTCCCCTACCCTGGGCCAATTGTGCGCCGCCCATGAGTCTCCCGGTCGCGGCCGGCTGCGACAGAGCCTGGATTCGAACCAGGATCTCTAGTGGCACAGTTAGCACTGCGATGCAGTGCCTTAGACCACTGCGCCACTCAGGAGTACGCAGTACAGTAAGCCCATGTAAAAATAAAGTACAAAAATATACAAATAAGTGCATTACTCAGCCACAGCATCATGTCTCCGTACTGGGTCAGGCCACAGGACTTCATCCACATCACAGGCCACATTTTGTCTGGCCAGGCAACGGGGGAAAAAACCCCTGGCATGCCGTATCCAGGCTTGGCATGCCTCCACACCTATGTCACCACAGGCAAGTCCCATGGCTTGCAGGAGATTTACCCTGGTGTAAGGTTGGCGTTCATATACCTTCCACCGCCATGAGGAGAATAATTCCTCAATGGGGTTTAGGAAAGGGGAGTACGGTGGAAGGCAAAGATTGATAAAACCTTGGTTCATATTGTACCACTCTCTAACCTGGAGGGCTCTGTGAAAACTCACATTGTCCCAAACAACAACATACAGTGTGGAAAAAAAGTATTTAGTCAGCCACCAATTGTGCATGTTCTCCCACTTAAAAAGATGAGAGAGGCCTGTAATTTTCATCATAGGTACACGTCAACTACGACAGACAAATTGAGAAAAAAAAATCCAGAAAATCACATTGTAGGATTTTTTATGAATTTATTTGCAAGTTATGGTGGAAAATAAGTATTTGGTCACCTACAAACAAGCAAGATTTCTGGCTCTCACAGACCTGTAACTTCTTCTTTAAGAGGCTCCTCTGTCCTCCACTCGTTACCTGTATTAATGGCACCTGTTTGAACTTGTTATCAGTATAAAAGACACCTGTCCACAACCTCAAACAGTCACACTCCAAACTCCACTATGGCCAAGACCAAAGAGCTGTCAAAGGACACCAGAAACAAAATTGTAGACCTGCACCAGGCTGGGAAGACTGAATCTGCAATAGGTAAGCAGCTTGGTTTGAAGAAATCAACTGTGGGAGCAATTATTAGGAAATGGAAGACATACAAGACCACTGATAATCTCCCTCGATCTGGGGCTCCACACAAGATCTCACCCCGTGGGGTCAAAATGATCACAAGAACGGTGAGCAAAAATCCCAGAACCACACGGGGGGACCTAGTGAATGACCTGCAGAGAGCTGGGACCAAAGTAACAAAGCCTACCATCAGTAACACACTACGCCGCCAGGGACTCAAATCCTGGAGTGCCAGACGTGTCCCCCTGCTTAAGCCAGTACATGTCCAGGCCCGTCTGACATTTGCTAGAGTGCATTTGGATGATCCAGAAGAGGATTGGGAGAATGTCATATGGTCAGATGAAACCAAAATATAACTTTTTGGTAAAAACTCAACTCGTCGTGTTTGGAGGACAAAGAATGCTGAGTTGCATCCAAAGAACACCATACCTACTGTGAAGCATGGGGGTGGAAACATCATGCTTTGGGGCTGTTTTTCTACAAAGGGACCAGGACGACTGATCCGTGTAAAGGAAAGAATGAATGGGGCCATGTATCGTGAGATTTTGAGTGAAAACCTCCTTCCATCAGCAAGGGCATTGAAGATGAAACGTGGCTGGGTCTTTCAGCATGACAATGATCCCAAACACACCGCCCGGGCAATGAAGGAGTGGCTTTGTAAGAAGCATTTCAAGGTCCTGGAGTGGCCTAGCCAGTCTCCAGATCTCAACCCCATAGAAAATCTTTGGAGGGAGTTGAAAGTCTGTGTTGCCCAGCGACAGCCCCAAAACATCACTGCTCTAGAGGAGATCTTCATGGAGGAATGGGCCAAAATACCAGCAACAGTGTGTGAAAACCTTGTGAAGACTTACAGAAAACGTTTGACCTGTGTCATTGCCAACAAAGGGTATATAACAAACTATTGAGAAACTTTTGTTATTGACCAAATACTTATTTTCCACCATAATTTAAAAATAAATTCATTAAAAATCCAACAATGTGATTTTCTGGATTTTTTTTTCTCATTTTGTCTGTCATAGTTGACGTGTACCTATGATGAAAATTACAGGCCTCTCTCATCTTTTGAAGTGGGAGAACATGCACAATTGGTGGCTGACTAAATACTTTTTTTCCCCACTGTAGATGGGATGCTCATCCTGCTGCCCTAACAAAGCATCTCGCATGTGATTGAGGAAAATGAGGAGCTGGTGAGTGTTGTAGGGCCCCAGGTTGGCATGATGGTGGACAACCCCATGATTGCTGATGGCAGCACATAATGTGACATTGCCACCACGCTGCCCAGGAACACCAACAATGGCACGATGGCCAATCACATTACGGCCTCTCCTTCTCCTTTTGGTGAGATTAAACCCAGCTTCATCCATGTAGATGTATTGATGGGGTCTTTCCATTGCATCCAGTTGAAAAACCCTCTGTAGAAATAGATATAGTTTTGTAAGTGATACGGAAAAAGTGATTTAGGCCACTACAGTAAATCACTACTTAGAGTAATCAACATTGAATGTGTCTGGATATATGCCAACCTGTACATACTGGAATCTTTGCTCTTTGACTCTGTCTGAGTTGCGATCAAAGGGCACTCTGTATAGCTGTTTCATGCGCAGTCTGTTGCGCTTGAGGACACGATCAACAGTAGAGAGGCTGACACTGTTGATACCCTCAAAATCTAAATGGTCCTCAATGATCTTCTGCTGAATTTCGCTCAGTTTAATGGCATTGTTCTCACGGACCATATCAACAATTAGGGTCTCTTGGTGTGGGGAGAACATACCTGTCCTCCCACCCCCATGTGGCAGTCTTTCAATTCTACAAAAAGAGAACATGGAGTTACAAAAAATATACATGGAATACTAGGCCTACAAACAGTTAGACCAACCCTCCATTACAATACTACAGTACATTGGTACAGTGATGTACTGAAACATATATTTACTTACAGTATACTGTGGTACAGTATATAGTATGTCATACAGTAATTGCTGTCAACATTTACATACTGTACTATAATGTCAAAAAAAGGTAATTACCTGTTCTCTTCTCTAAATCTTCGGATTATGGTGGACACAGTGAATCTACTGATGTTTGGTTGTACCCTTTGTCCAGCCTCCCTCATGCTCATACCATGGACAAGAACATGGTCAATCACAGTAGCTCTGATTTCATCAGATATTACTGTTCTTTGTCTTCGCTGACCACCTCAACCACCTCGACCTCCTCTCACACGAACTCTTCCTCTCAGATTTCTATCCATTGTAGGGCCTCACAAACCAGTGCTCTCTGAACTGGCTTATTGTATATGTTCCCTCACATCATTAGCCACAAGTGTGATCAATTTTGAGTTGTTGTGTTCAAGTGGTGACACCTGTGCTCTAATTGTGTTTGACTTTTGTCACCTGTGCTCACCATTATGCAGCACGGGTGCATCATAATGAAAATGTGTTGGCAAGTTATGTCTAAACAGGTGAAAAGTGCTTATGGTTTTGCCAAAAGAGTGATTGATTCAATCAGTGGGTTCAGGCAACTGAGCATTTGGTTCAGACAATAGGGTTTAGTGTTTTAGCAATTGAGAAAAACTGTAACCAGCCAGGTCATTTGTGATACAAGTCAGCATTCGACGTCCATCCATGTCTGAGGACGTCGGGAGATGACGTGGAAACCAGTCACTAGTGGCAACAGTGAGTGCTGTTACTTTCAAGTAAGTGTCAGTTTTGCGAGGGCGTTGTGGACGGGGAATGCGGATGGGCGTAAGCAATGTTAATGCCTAACCTTAAGAATGTGGAGTTAATGCCTGAACTTAACCCTAACCTTAAGAATGTGGAGTTAATGCCTAAACTTAACCTTAAACACTTCAAAAGTTGACGCTTGGAACAACTTTGAAATTGGACATTTGAGAAACATGGATAAACGTCTAATTCTGACATGAGACTGTGAGAGCTGGTAGGATTAACAGCTGCAGCAGTGATGGAGATGGATGGCCATATCTCTCATGACTAAAACACACACACGTGCATGCACACACACTCACAGCTAATCACTTGCTCAATTTTTCCTGATATTAATATTGGCATATATTATATTATGAATATTTATGAGAATTTACCATGATTATCATGTTATAGCAGAACCCCCACGGGAAGACAGGAGACTGGTACAGCACGACTCACACACATGTATGTACACACACACAGGCACACACACAAAACCACACACACACACACACTGAAAATGATCAAACATTGTGAGATTGAATGGCATGATACTGACTTATTCATCGTCATAGAATTTCAAGCACAGATACAGAGATTGCGCGCCTGGTATCCAAACATGCATGGCTTGAGATGCCATCACCAGTCGAGTGTGTGTAGCAATCTACCTAGACTAAATATCAACTGCCACAGCATATAGCTCAATTGGTAGAGCGTGGCGCTTGTAACGCCAGGGTAGTGAGTTCGATCCCCGGGACCACCCATACGTAAAAAAAATGTATGCACACATGACTGTAAGTCGCTTTGGATAAAACCATTTGCTAAATGGCATATTATATTATTATAACATTTTATTACAGTTTTGTACAATCACTTTGGCACTAATTTCAGAACCTTGACGTAACTTTTCAAAACTCTAGACACAAAACTCACAACCAATGATCAAAATGCACATTTTTCAAAACTCTAACACTTTTTTCAATTGCTTGGATACAATACACATAAAACTAAGATCATTTGTTAATTTAACAAAAATCACCTGTTCAATATGACACAACTTAACATCAAAGTACTACTATTTCAAAAGGCAATTCACACATTACATTTCAGATAAGTGTATATTCATTTCATTACAATTATCCAACTATCAATTGATACAACTGCTCAAAATGATAAGTAACTGTTGCATTACTCTTAATGCATAGTTGTATGGAAACAGACAAACAATATTCCATGTTTAGATCATGAAAGTTTCAAGATAATGAGATTCATTGTCACCAATTAGCATGGAGCATGAACCAATTAGACTACATTATCTATGGATGTAATATTTAATCATCATTCTTTATCAGACACCGTTTCTATGGTCCCATGTACCACCTTTTCTGACTATTTACAGTATTGACAGTACTGCACTGTATGGATGCAGGCCCTTGTAATTGCTTGTCCAATTCTGCCAACTCGTTACTGATGATTGAGTTCACATTGTGGAACGAGTATATAAAGAATTAATTGGGATCCACTTGCAACAACATAGCGATACGTACTGTAACATGGAGCCGGCAGGTGATCCAGGTCACAATAGAGGTCAAGCAGTGGTGGGAGGAAGACGAGGAAGACGTGTTGGTCAAAGGAATGGCAGGGGACAAGCACCCCTTCTGAGAGGTGGTCGTGGGCCTCGTTTGAGAGGTGTGGGGGAACGTGGTAGAGGACAAGGCCACAGACCAAGACAGCGGCAGCAACAGCAAAGAGTGTCCAATGAAATCCGAGCAATAGTTGTAGACCATGTAATAAATCATGGCATGACAATGACTGAGGCGGCTACAATGATACAACCAGGGACGGCCTGTTCAATAGGGCGATATGGGCGACGCACTGCCAAACGGGAAAAGGAAGGGATTTTTTTTCTAATCAATTATATCACGGCAACAGTAGTTATCAGTGTTGTAATCTATACGTCTGATCTGCCACAGTGCCACACTGCCACTAAATGTCGAATCAGGCTAAAGTCGTGCTTCAAATGGCTCCACCCCCTTTTGGGGCGATTTCAGTCAGATTGAAAATCGCCCAGAACTTCTGTCATAGACTCCCATGTAAAATCTATTTTTTTCAAATTTCAGAGCCTTCAATACAATCTCAATGGGTGTCTGTGGGCTTGCACTTACGCGCTTTCGTCACATGAACGTAACTAAGAAAAGAGAGGGTAGCAGCGTCAATCAATTCACTACTACTATCAACATGGCTAGGCTTCAGTGCAACTCGGTTGTGTCTTTGAAAGAATTTCCTTTTTGTCGGCGAACAAATGAAGATAAATTGGCAACGAAACAATTAGGACCTCCCAGACCAAATTTAATAATTCAACAGGTTTCTACTAAAGGGGGGAAGTCCTACACCCGAGGATTTTCCAAAAATTGGTATGAACGAAAAACCTGGCTAGCAGGCTGCGATGTAGCTAATGCAGTTTTCTGCTACCCCTGCTTACTCATTCACCCTGAAGGCGGCACGGCAGACAGCACCGCTTGGACAGCGACTGGTGTAACCGACATGCACCATCTTTCAGAAAAGATTAAGAAACATGAGCTGTCAAAGACCCACATGGATAGCTGTTTGAGAATTTCTGCTTTGGGGAGAGTGAATATTGCCACTCAACTGGATGAGGGATACAGGCTAGCTGTCCGCCGCCACAACGATGAGGTTAGCAAGAACCGCCATATCCTCAGCCGGCTAATCCAGTGTGTGAAGTTTTGCGGCGTGTTTGAGTTAGCTTTGCGAGGCAAAGATGAAACTGAGGGCTCCACCAACCCTGGTATTTTTCTTGGACTTGTCAACTTTGTGGCACAATTAGATGAGGTGTTTGATGACCATCTTAAAAATGCTAAAGTTTTCAAGGGCACATCAAAGACCATTCAAAACGAGCTACTGGAGTGTATGCTAGCGGTCACGAGGGAACATATTGTGGAGGAGGTGAAGTCTGCGAACTTCGTAGCTATCCAAGCTGACGAGACCACGGACGTTTCTACACAGACACAGTTGGTGCTTGTGCTGAGGTACATAGATAGCAAGCACAAAGTGCAGGAGCGATTTTTTGAGTTCCTTCCCATCTCGGAATCAACCTCAGTCTCAATCGCCAGTGTACTTTTGGAGAGACTGAACGGTCTTTTTGCCGATGACGAGAAAGTCAAACTCATTGCGCAAGCTTACGATGGAGCCAGTGTGATGAGGGGAGAGAAGGCTGGTGTGCAGAAAAAGGTGCGTGAGCATTTCAAGAATGCCCATTACGTGCATTGCTATGCGCATCAGCTGAATTTGATCATGCAGCAAGCTACTTCTCGCATCAAAAAAGTGAACATTTTCTTTTCCGATCTGAGCGGGATTACAACTTTTTTTTCCCGGTCACCCAAACGCACCAGCATTCTTGACCAGACTGTTGCACGAAGACTGCCCAGACCTTCATCCACACGGTGGAACTTCAACAGCAGAGTCGTGAACACTGTCTACGAGAATCGAGACGACCTAATAGAATGTTTTGAAGCCATCCGGACGGGTTCATTGGGTTCATTTGACCAGGGCACAGTGAGAGAGGCATCTGGCTACGTGAGGATGCTGCATGATGAAGATTTTATTTTTTTCCTGCGGCTTTTTCACAAAATCATGCCCCACGTCGACATTCTGTACCAGAAGCTACAGAAGAAGGACATCGATGCTGTCTTTATCAAAAGTGCCCTCGACAGCTTCACAAGCAGTGTGCAGGCCATAAGGTAAGATTAAACAATATCATTCGATCTTTCTCAAAGCAGAGCTTTATTTGAAAATGTATGCATGAAAGGAGACTGCATTTGTGTTTGAAATTACATTATTCTCATTATATATGGCCAGTGGTGTAATCTATTTTATTTTATATACTATGTGTACTGTGCAGTGGTGCTCATAAGTGTATGAACACATTCTAAAGTTGACTAAAAAGAGGAATAAAAAAATAAAAAAATAATCTTTTGGAAATTTATCTTAATGACTTAATTAAAAAAGTTGGAAAATCCAACCTTTATGGACACCAATTTTCTTTTCTTTTTTATTCCTCTTTTTAGTCAACTTTAGCATGGGATCATAAGCTTATGAGCACCACTGTATACTGTGCTGAACATCCAGGCTATGTGAGACACAAAGGCTAACTTAAACACTAAAGACTTTATGCATCCCTGCCCATTTTAAGTGGAACTGAAGTATTTGTACTATACATCATGGATACATTGCATATACCTGTGCATCACATAGCCAACAATACTGTACAAAGCCAACAAACACATTGGTCTGTTTGCCTTCAGGGACTCCTCTCAACAGCAGCTGCAAGAAGCAACAGGAGCCAAAAGACCCAGAACAGCTTTGAGAGAAGAGGAGAAGCAGAGGCTGTCTGAAGAGGTCTGCAACACCATCCTGGATCACATCAAAGAAAGGTTATCTTTCTCTGGCCACCTTGTGAGTGCTACCTTACTGCAAGCAGACATGTTTGAAAGGTACTGCCATTCATTTCCTGATGAGGCTCTGAATGCCACTGTGAATGCATACCCCATGCTGAGCAAGGCAAAGCTCAAGACAGAACTATCTCTGATCTATGAGAATCCTGAATTCAAGGGAGGCTGTGGTGCACTGGCACTGTACCAGGTTCTCATGAGCTACAACCTCCAGGAGACGTTCTCTGAGACTGTGACTCTGTTGAACATCCTCATAACTACTCCCATGACAACAGCTGAAGCTGAGAGATGTTTCTCAACTTTGACACGAGTTAAGACATTCCTGCGAAATTCAATGGGCCAGGAACGTCTGAATGCACTGGCCATGCTTTCCATGGAGAGGGAACTAGTCCTCAGCATGCCTGATTTCAATGAGAAAGTCATTGAACGCTTTGCTGTATTGAAACAGAGAAGAGAACAGTTTCAGTACAAGTAATGTAGCCTCTCTCTCTCTTTGTCCCTCCCTCCCTGTCTCTTTAACACACACACGCCCAAATCAGTTCACAGTTGATGTTGTTTAAAATAGTTATTTTTCATTTTAAAAAAAGTAAAACAAAAAAAAATATCTGTTCATTTTTACAAATCTATACAATTGGCCAGAATATGGTTGTTCATATTTACAAATCTATACAATTGGCCAGAATATGGTTGTTCATTTTTACAAAGCCATACAGATAGCTGTGTTTACCTTTTCTAGAAATTACTTTCAAATTCTGTTTTCAAGCAAAATGTCTATCACTGTTCATTTTCACAAATCTATACAAGAGGGCAGAATATGGAAGTCTATAAAAATGTCTTATTACCAATAACTTGCATCAATGTTTTCAGTAGCCTCTATCAAAAGCTCCTGCTTGCTTGTTGTGAATTATGCTCAGGTGCACATATTTCCAATTCAACCATGAGGCAAAAAATGTGGTAAAAGCTC
The DNA here is from genome assembly GCF_964263955.1 of Coregonus lavaretus. Lineage (NCBI taxonomy): Eukaryota > Metazoa > Chordata > Actinopteri > Salmoniformes > Salmonidae > Coregonus > Coregonus lavaretus. The sequence continues at coordinate 29,279,377 of NC_139998.1, read as the reverse complement.
TTGTTGATCCTGCAATCTGAACAAATACCAAGATGCTGTATTTTCAGCTGATATTTCATTTGTTTATGGAAATGCATATTGTTTATGCAGTGTTGAGGAATGTGAAAGAACACCCTTGATTATTTTTACTGTGATAACTTATTTTGATTTTGTAAGCCAACACTTTTGAGATCAGTCAATAAATGCTTCTGGTATTGACTTATATGCTGCCCCTGTCTTCATGTTGTTGCTGGACATATCTTTTTAAAAATGTGTGTAAGTCACCTAAATCATCAGAAAAATTGCCCCCCCTGAGAATTTTTTCAGGAGCCGCCACTGGATACAACCAAACCTCAGAAGGTCAACAATAATCAGAACTTTCCGCAATGAGAACCAGTAAGTCGTCAGCATGCACTAAACATTATGCTACTCTCAATTGTCAAATGACTGCATACCAATGTGTATCACAGAGTAGGTGATGTGACCAAGTGTCTTCTTACTGTAACGTTCCCTGTAGAATTGAGACTAGGCCAAATAGAGGAGGCAGAGGCAAAATTCCGACTGACCAACAAGAGCAGGCTGTGGTCGATTTGGTTCGGGCCAGAAATGATATTCGCCTTACAGAAATTCGCCAGCATATCTTGGACAATGAAGACATGTTTAACAATGTGGAATCCATAAGTTTGCCGACTATTGCACGCATGCTGAAAAGGCACCATTTACATTTACGTCATTTAGCAGACGCTCTTATCCAGAGCGACTTACAGTTAGTGAATACATTTTTTTTTTTTTATACTGGCCCCCCGTGGGAATCGAACCCACAACCCTGGCGTTGCAAACACCATGCTCTATCAACTGAGCTACATCCCTGCCGGCCATTCCCTCCCCTACCCTGGACAACGCTGGGCCAATTGTGCGCCGCCCATGAGTCTCCCGGTCGCGGCCGGCTGCGACAGAGCCTGGATTCGAACCAGGATCTCTAGTGGCACAGTTAGCGCTGCGATGCAGTGCCTTAGACCACTGCGCCACTCAGGAGCTTAGTGTCTTTAAAAGGCACCAGGTGTCTTTAAAACAACTATACCGTGTGCCTTTTGAAATAAATATAGACAGAGTGAAGCAAATGAGGACTGAGTATGTTCAGGTATGTTCAGTTTCAAGATGGCTGTTGGAATAAAATTCCCTAATAATTCTACATTGTACAATAATCAGTAAATCTCTTTCCAAAATGTATTTTTAGAGGGTGATGGAGCTGGATGCTGATGACAACCATCACAAATTCATATATTTGGATGAGGCAGGCTTTAACCTGGCCAAGACAAGGAGGAGAGGTCGGAATTTCATTGGCCAGCGGGCAACCATCCAAGTACCTGGACAACGTGGGGCCAACATTACCATGTGTGCGGCTATATCAGAAGATGGTGTGGTGGGACGCAGACCTCGTATTGGATCTTATAATGCAGCTCTCCTTGTAACCTTCCTTGATGAGCTCGATCAGGTCTGTAGAGCTGATGGCGTGACCTATGTCATTGTGTGGGATAATGTCAGGTTCCACCATGCTCATATGGTGCAAGCATGGTTTCAGGCCCATGCACAATTTACCACCCTGTATTTACCCCCATACTCTCCTTTCCTTAACCCGATTGAGGAATTTTTCTCCACATGGAGATGGAAGGTTTATGATAGGCGCCCTCATGAACAAGTCACTCTTCTCCAGGCCATGGATGACGCATGCAATGACATCATCAGTGTCAGGCCTGGATTCGCCATGCCCGAAGGTTTTTTCCAAGATGTTTAGCTAATGAAAACATCCATTGTGATGTAGATGAGAACCTGTGGCCAAATCTACAAGACAGAGTTGATGAAAATGTAAAAGTACAGTAATCACTCCTATGTTTTGCTTTTTACAGTACAAGCAAGCAAGTTGAGGAACACTGCATTTGATGTTTTACAGTACTGTATTGTTTTTCATCAATATATTTCAGATTTTGTTCAATGATTCCACTGTGTCTGTAATATTCTCTCTACTACTGCAGTACTTTTACAGGGATGTATTTACATGTAGTACCATAATGAAACATGTATCACCTATTTTGTACTACAATATTTAATGATTGTACAAACAATGACACAGTGAAACTATCGGTTGCTTGTGTGTGGGTGATCTAAATTAACGTTTCATTGGTATTTCACAATAAATTTCTTTTTTGAACCAATGATTGTGCAAGTGCAAGATTTCTTTAAAGATATGAATGCACAATGCAATGTTTTGAACATTGGACAGCCTGTGTTACAAGTGATGACCGTTTTGTGTCTAGAGTTTTGAAAAATGACGTCAAGGTTCTGAAATTAGTGCCAAAGTGATTGTAAAAAACTGTAACATAAATCACAATCAGTAAAAAAAATTGAGCTAGCTAACTATCAGATTTACATCAATCATCAACATCAATGATCAGCTGATAGCCCCCCCTCTTTTCCGGATGTTTATCATTTATTTAGGAGGCACTGTAACTAGCTTGCTTACAATTTGTGATCAGTAAGTGGCCTATGCCCCACCCTCCATAAAAAAAAAAAATCACTACAGAGGCAGTTGGTATGTTATGAATCGTGAAAGTATTTTTTCAGTTGGAGCACCTGCCCCCTGAAAGGTCTGTGCACGGCACTGAAGCACACAACTGGTACTCTCTCTCTGTGTCTCTCTCTCTCTCTCTCTCTGTGTCTCTCTCTCTCTGTCTCTCTCTCTCTCTCTCTGTGTCTCTCTCTCTCTCTCTGTGTCTCTCTCTGTGTCTCTCTCTGTGTGTCTCTGTGTCTCTCTCTCTGTCTCTCTCTCTCTCTCTCTGTCTCTCTCTCTCTGTGTGTCTCTCTCTCTCTGTGTCTCTCTCTCTGTGTGTCTCTCTCTCTCTGTGTCTCTCTCTCTGTCTATCTCTCTGTCTCTCTCTCTCTCTCTGTGTCTCTCTCTCTCTCTCTCTGTCTATGAATAGGCCCTAGATGTGTGAGTCAGTTTGTCCCAGCTTCACAGTGAAGAGCTCATTGAGTCTTGTTCTCTCCCTCTCACAGAGACCTTCTATATCTGGAGATATTTAGAGGTCTCATATCCTGTTGTGGAGCAATGGAAGACAGACAACACTGTGTGTGTGTGTGTGTGTGCTTGTGCGTGTCATGGTTCCATGTAGTTATATCTGAGAATAGATCATGGGCTCTAATTAACAACAGACCCAGGGCCAGTCTCAGCCAAGCCAGGCCAGATGGAGGCCTGGAGGGATCACAGAGCAGGACTGGGATGTAGGCCTACAGTACTGGGAGACAGTGGAGGTGATAAACAGTGGATGGATCTACTGGGCCACCTTTGATTCACTATTTTCTGTGTTTTTGTCTGTGTTCATTTTCCTATGTAACTCTGCAGGTTATCTGGGAATATGAGGCATGTACAACAGTGGAGGCTGCTGAGGGAAGGACGGCTCATAATAATGGCTGGAGTGGATTGAATGGAATGGTTTTCATGTGTTTGATACCATTCCATTCACTCCATTCCAGCCATTATTATGAGCCGTCCTCCCCTCAGCAGCCTCCATTGATGTACAAATACACAGTATAATCCATCCTGTGTTTTCAGATCTATGAGAGGTGTCTAGGGGTAGGGTCTAGGGGTTGGTTTGGGCCTGGGCATAACAACTCTGTTATTCTGATCAACGAGTGAAAAACAGAAGAGGGGAGGAGGAGAGGAGGGGGAAAGGGGGAGAGGGGTAGGGTGGTGTCAAAAACATTCTCTCCTTCCAAAGCGCCTCGAGGGGAGAGGGGGTCCCCTTTCATCCATAACAGGGCGAGGCACGAGAGGGAGAGAAGGGCTTAAGAATCCAAACTCAGCTGCAACCCTCTCACCCCCTCTTCCCAATCCCAACTTCCCTCCTAACGTCCCCATCCCGTCCCTCTCTCATTTCAAAGCGAGAGAATCTATGGAGGAAAGCACCACCCTGGGAGTCTATGGAGGAAAGCACCACCCTGGTAGTCTATGGAGGAAAGCACCACCCTGGGAGTCTATGGAGGAAAGCACCACCCTGGGAGTCTATGGAGGAAAGCACCACCCTGGGAGTCTATGGAGGAAAGCACCACCCTGGGAGTCTATGGAGGAAAGCACCACCCTGGGAGTCTATGGAGGAAAGCACCACCCTGGGAGTCTATGTAGGAAAGCACCACCCTGGGAGTCTATGGAGGAAAGCACCACCCTGGGAGTCTATGGAGGAAAGCACCACCCTGGGAGTCTATGGAGAAAGCACCACCCTGGGAGTCTATGGAGGAAAGCACCACCCTGGGAGTCTATGGAGGAAAGCACCACCCTGGGAGTCTATGGAGGAAAATAGAACCAGGGTAGACAGAACTGTAAAACTACACTACTGCAGCTGCCTTTCAAGGTCTGTGTGCCAGAATCATTTCAGGATCCATCAGCAGCTTGCTTTTTTGGTTGTTTTGAACATACAGTAAGAAATGTGTCTCGTGAATGTGGGATGGACGACACATGGGTTAGAGGAACAGAAGAACAGGCACAAATGGATGGAGACATGAGGAAAAGTGAGTATTTTCTCAAGACGGAAAAACAATTAAATATAAATCAATGGAGATTACATTAAGAGGCCTAATAAAGACGGATCACAGAATGATGCCCCTGTCCACTACTGACCTTCTCTCTGATTGGATGAGGCAGAATGATTAAAGGCAGTGATTGGAAATGACAGGAGGGTTAAAGGTAATGAGCATCGATTAGTATTCCTGTCCCACCACTACACTCTTAGAAAAACGGGTTCCAAGCAGTTCCAGGTAGAACCGTTTTGGGTTCCATGTAGAACCCTCTGTGGAAAGGGTTCTACCTGGAATGAAAATCATTCTACCTGGAACCAAAAAGGGTTCTTCAAAGGGTTCTCCTATGGGGACAGCCGAAGAACCCTTTTAGGTTCTAGATAGCACCTTCTTTTCTAAGAATGCAGCCTAGTTACCTTTGACAATGACAGATTTGTTCACTATACTGTGTGTGTGTGTGTGAATGTGTGAGTATGTGTGTTTGTGTGAGTCAGAAGCAATTATACCCTCTCCTGCTGTGCGGACCTGTGAGAACCCTCCTGACACTGAGGCATCTCCTAGGAGAGCAATGCTACCCAGCTAAACATTGAGCTGTTTTTCCCCTCTGTAGGAGATTGACTCTCTCTCTCTCTCTCTCTCTCTCTCTCTCTCTCTCTCTCTCTCTCTCTCTCTCTCTCTCTCTCTCTCGCTCTCTCTCTCTCGTTCTCTCTCACTCTCTCTCACTCGCTCTCTCTCTCTGTCGCTTTCTTTATATTGTTGTTTTTCTGTTCATAGTTTTGTAGAGAAGCGGTGGATTAACTGAGCAGTTTATCATGCTAGTAGGATAACAATGTAGGAAGTAATCAATACCTGAGAGACATCATATCAACAATTTTTGGTTGATACTTGATTGAATTGTCAACAAACGTGAATTCAACTTGAAATAAACATATTCAAGTGAGGGGGTTGGAAGACTTGCGATGAAGAATGACAGAGAAGGGGAACATAGAAATAAATGTGTATCAGACAAGATGAATCAAGATAAGTAATGAATAAAGAGATAAAGTAAGAAAGGGATGAAAACAGAACCAGTGAGAGACGTTTAAGGATAAGAAAATACACAACAGATTTTTGAAAGAGGAGAAAGGAGGGATAGAGAGACAGAGACAAAACAAATGCGTCTCCTCCTCATTGTTGTGTGGTTAACGAGGCATGGCGTGTTAGACTATGTCATAACTGTTGACCGTGAACAAAGATGGCCTTGTTCTCCCTGTAGGCACTTAATTTACCATGACTCAGACAGACCATCATCCATAATATACTCCGACATAGAACTATATATCTGCATTGTGGAAGAGATATTGACAGAGAGAGAGAGAGAGAGAGAGAGAGAGGAAGAGAGAGAGAGAGAGAGAGAGAGAGAGAGAGAGGAGAGAGAGAGAGAGAGAGAGAGAGAGAGAGAGAGAGAGAGAGAGGAGAGAGAGAGAGAGAGAGAGAGAGAGAGAGAGAGAGAGAGAGAGAGAGAGAGAGAGAGAGAGAGAGAGAGAGAGAGAGAGAGAGAGAGAGAGAGAGAGAGGAAACCTTTGTTATAGTGTTATGTTTTGGAGGGAAAACTAATTTACCATTTTACTGAAGACTTTTCATGAATTCAATCCCCGTCGTCAGCTCGTATAACCTGGTTGTTATTAGTAGGACATTAGAAAATGATCTATGTCATGTAAGGACAGGATAAATATGTAGTTGTCTACCTAGAGCTGAAAGTCAGATTAGTATAAGAGCATCCAATATGCCCCTGGCATTGTTCAATAGCTTTAAATAACCATCCTCCAAACTTCACTTCCTTTCAAACTAAAATGCTAAAACACTCAGGGCTACACTTACAGTATATTCTCAACCCAAGCTCCATATACCATCACTTTAAACCCTTCTCCGAGCTATCAGGTTCAAAGAAGACCTAAAGTAATCCAACTGAGCTGGAGAGTTATACCGTTTGTATTGATGCTCTGTGACATTACGTAATGGATAATGGTGGATCTCATACACTAGTTATCTAATAGGACATGGAAGTACAGGAGAGAGATGCAGCTGTGGATGGATGATACATGGAAGTACAGGAGAGAGATGCAGCTGTGGATGGATGATACATGGAAGTACAGGAGAGAGATGCAGCTGTGGATGGATGATCAGGAGCTGACAGACAGATGAAAGTAGACAAAGCCAGGCTGATGCTCCAATCAGTCAGGTAATGCAGAGGTAAAGTCAACAACACAGATAGGACCTATTCACCCCTGCTGGAATACCTGCATTTGAAATGAGAGAGCCGATTGATGTATTGTCAGTCAATAGAACAGTCTTTCAGCAGCGTACAGTAGTAGGCCTATGTTGACAAGCATCGGCTGACATTTACAGTCAAAAGCTTGGCCAAGCTTTTCACTCACAAATTTCTGAAATACCTCATGCACACGCACACACACACACACTGCCTTACATGGTGAGAGGAGGCACACAGTTGCCTTCTCCACAACAAAAACGAAATTACTGAAGCCCAACCCCAGATTGCATGTGTGTGTGACTCCACACAGCTGTCAGCAGAGAAATAAGAGGCTTAAATTGAGAATACATTCAGAGAGAGAGAGAGAGAGAGAGAGAGAGAGAGAGAGAGAGAGAGAGAGAGAGAGAGAGAGAGAGAGAGAGAGAGAGAGAGAGAGAGAGAGAGAGAGAGAGAGAGAGAGAGAGAGAGACAGAGAGAGACAGAGAGAGACAGAGAGAGAGAGAGACCCTCAGTATATTATTCTGTGAATCTGCATCTCTCTATTAATAAGTATGGGTAGGTCTTATTCTGCTTTTGTGTGTGTGCGTGTGTGAGTGTACTTCAAAAGAGTCAATCAGCCTAGAAAAGCAAGATAATAATAATAATCTATCTCTGTGTGGACAGCGATGGCTCTATTTTTACCTCCTCATGACAGCCAATCAAACAGCACCATACAACAAAGCACATTCCAACAGAGAGACAGAAGATGGTTAGGACTGAAGCCTGTAATATTGGCTGTGTGTACTAACGGAACAAACAGAACTAACCATACTAACGTTAACCCTGTAAGAAAATAGTTTTTGACTGTCTTATGGTAGAATGTGACATTTTATGTAATAAGGATTCTACTGTACTTTGTACTAGCTGCACCATAGGATCTATACATTACACTTTATTTGGTCTACAGACTATCAGTAACATTTAAACTATCTACTAACCCTAACCTTAACCTTTATCCTAACCCTAAACTTAACCCTTACCGTAACCCTAGCCCTAACCCTTTTTCTAAACCTAACCCTAAACATAACCTTAGCAAGCAGTTGCTTATCAACAGATAGTTTGTTGATAGTTTGACATCTGAAGAACACCTACAGATGGAGTGTCCGGACTATCCAAAATCAGTGTGACCTGATCCTGTAGGAATGAGGCCCGTCAACTAGGCCATGTTTACCGTGCATTGATGTGAAGGTTAAAACTAATACAGTGCATTTGAAAGTATTCAGACCCCTTGACTTTTTTCACATTTTGTTACGTTACAGCCTTATTCTAAAATTGATTGAAGTATTCAAACCCTTTACTCAGTACTTTGTTGAAGCAACTTTGGCAGCGATTACAGCCTCGAGTCTTCTTGGGTATGACGCTACAAGCTTGGCACACCTGTATTTGGGGAGTTTCTCCCATTATTCTCTGCAGATCCTTTCAATCTTTGTCAGGTTGGATGGGGTGAGTCGCTGTACAGCTATTTTCAGGTCTCTCCAGAGATGTTCGATGGGGTTCAATTCTGGGCTCTGCCTGGGCCACTCAAGGACATTCAGAGACTTGTCCCGAAGCCACTCCTGCATTGTCTTGGCTGTGTGATTAGGGTCATTGTCCTGTTGGAAAGTGAACATTCGCCCCACTCTGAGGTCCGGAGCGCTCTGGAGCATGGCTTGGTTTTTGCTCTGGCATGCACTGTCAACT